>NC_091151.1:4724598-4784598 GCF_040958095.1 Procambarus clarkii
CCTTTTGGACTGTGTAATGCCCCAGCCACCTTCCAGCGAGCTGTCAACTGCGTCATCCATGGCCTAGATCACACCTACGCCTACTTGGATGACATCATTGTGGCAACTGACACCTGGAACGAACATCTGCTCCAGCTGCAACGATTGTTCTCCAAGCTCCTGACAGCTGGCCTTACCATCAACTTGGGCAAGTCACCTTTGCTAAAGGTAATGTGCGTTATCTTGGTCATGTGATAGGAAATGGCAGCCTAGCTCCTTTAGACATTCATACTCAAGCCATTCAGCATTACCCTCAACCTACACCAGGAAGCAGCTCCTGCGCTTTCTTGGCCTTGCATCTTACTATCGTAGGTTTTGTATAAAGTTTTAGTACGGTAGCGACACCACTGATTAATCTGACCAGCCCCAAGCAACGATGTAACTTGGACCAAGCAATGGTCCAAGTATCATTGGACCATTCAACAGACCGTTGCCTTTGAACAACTAAGTCTCTGCTATGTTCTAATCCCATTCTCGCCTCTCCAGATATTACGAAGCCCTTCATCATCAATGTCGACGCAAGTGGCACCGGCATCGGGGGCGTTCTAATGCAACAGCGTGGCGAAGAGGTTCTTCCTCTCAGCTACAAATTGAAGACTCATCAGAGGAACTATAGCACCATAGAAAAAGAACTCCTCTCCATCGTCCTGAACCTTCAACATTTCGAACCTTACCTACAAGGTAATCGGTTCATTACCATCTATTCAGACCACAATCCCTTACGATTTCTGCAACAAGTCCAATTCAGCAATCAATGTCTTCTACGCTGGGCTCTCTACCTACAGAACTTTAACCAGGAGATATTCTTCATTAAGGGCTCGGATAACATCATAGCAGAATCCTCTCCGGAGTCTACGAGGTAGAGGCAGCTACTCCTACCACTCTACCGTCTAATGAAGTAACTTAACCCATAAGAGAAGCCTTCGGGGGAGAGCTGTGACAGTAATCTCTTTCAAGAGAGATTTAGCCTGCTCCTTCCTACATCGCGTTACTTCTATACTTCTGCAACACCATGATACCACATTCAAGAATAGCATATAAGTGGAATAACAGACATCTCTACAGGGGGTACACTACCTACTCTCATTCTCCTCACCCCCTCCCTCACTGTCGGCGCACCACCTCGTCGATCACCAAACGACCACTTCAAACCAACACTCTCCCCATTAGTGAATCAGCGACTTCACGCGACTCCAGCGCCATCTGCATCATCTATATTTAATCTCGCATGAGCAGTTGGCCTCAGAATATTCTTGTGCTCTCGAGCTGACGCTTCTATCTAAGCCTACGTCCTGTATATTAGTAGAGGTTTCAGCCAGCCCACTGTTCTCAGCACCTTTAACTAATTTTTGTTTTGCTTATTGTAGAGTAAAGTAATCATTATTTTATTTTATATTGTGTTTTGTCTTTGTATATTTTGATCTGCACTGTACATAGCCAAGGGATTATCTTTATTTTGTTTATATTTGTATCAAGTTAATTATTTATAAGATTTGTTTTGCGTGTTTTTCCCTTTCACTTTACCACAGGAGACAACCGCCAAACAGTCAACATTTTGTTTCTCTTTTTTTTAATGTGATTTGCATTTAAGATGTGGTATTAATAGGGTATTAATTTCATCAACACAAGACAGAACACGAAACAATGGATATTGAATAGAAGTGTTTGTAGAAAGCCTATTGGTCCATATTTCTTGATGCTTCTATATTTGGTGCGATATATATATTCTACCCACCTCAAGACTCCGCTCCAATATAGAAGCATCAAGAAATATGGACCAATAGGCTTTCTACAAACACTTCTATTCAATATCCATTGTTTCGTGTTCTGTCTTGTGTTGATGAAATTAATACCCTATTAATACTCTTGTTCTGTCTTGTGTTGATGAAATTAATACCCTATTAATACCACATCTTGTTCTGTCTTGTGTTAATGCCACATCACCCCTTCCACCTCACTCAAATGTAGAATAAAATCGGAGATGCGTAAGTTCTATTCAGTTGTGTATTTGTGAACTAAAGTCTTGAAAATGTAGTAAGTTTTACGAAACGCGCTCGTGTCGCGTCAGACTAGAAATAAAAATGAATTTTGGAGAATTGATTTTTGATTTACCTCCAACAGTGAAACGAAATGTACGAAAGATTGAGAAAATTCGTGTTAGAATTATTAATCTTACTTTTTCGGTCATATTTAATAATAATATATATATATATATATATATATATATATATATATATATATATATATATATATATATATATAACACTTTCACCAGTGTTTAGTGACAAAAAGGAAATTATCCAAGTGTTACGTGCCACATCAACCTCCCCCCACCCCCTGAGTGTAGTGCCTCCCCCCACCCCCTGAGTGTAGTGCACCCCCCCCCACCCCCTGAGTGTAGTGCCTCCCCCCCCAGTGAGTGTAGTGTCTCCCGCTCGCCCGCTCCACCTGTGTAGTGTCTCCCTCCCCCCCCTCCGTGTGGTGCAGTGTCCTCCGCTCCCCCGCCCCCCCCCTCCCACGATCAGGTGGTCGCGCCTTCCCTCCCCGCCCCCCTCCCAGACCGGGCCAGCGCGCAGCCTCCCAACCCCCACCCACCACCTCCACGAGCCCACCCACCCCAGACATCTGCCCAGACATGACGCATAGTATAGGGGACAACCTCGTCCCCCCCAGCCAGGAGGGAGAGACAAATACTCCAGTGCAAGGTGACATTCACTTTACCTAAGGGGATGGCAGAAGAAGCCGCTACCAGCCAGCTCACCCCTCCCGAAGCCAATCAAAGGAGAGGCACATGCAGTGGTTGTGGGAACATCGTCAGCATCAACTCTGTCTCCAGAGTCATACGCCAGCATGGTGACTGTCCTGGGTCAGGGAGGCCTCCCGTGGGAGGAGGCAGCACTCAGGAGCCTGTTGCACCAGTACAAATCGCAACAGATTACATTGCAACAGACGACCTGCTAGAGGCAATTAAAGCAACGTCAACCAGGACACTCACCCACATCCCAAAGGCCTCTCGCTCTTTTGCTGCAGGGAAATACACGGACCTCATCGCAAAAGTCAACAGAGGGTCAAATAACCTTGTTGCACCTGATACCATCAAAGCCTGGCACAATCTGTTACTTTTTGGCAATGCATGCTTAGTGTACCAGACAGAGGAGGCAAGACACTGGCCTCATCCGTCAATAAAGCAATTAGGGATTTTCCGAGGGCTGACAACCTAGTCCGCCTCCCCAAACACACCAAACACCGCCGAGGCAGACCAAGTACGACAATCAGCGACAACAGAAAATTAGGTACCCAAGTCAGCAAGAAAATTGAAGAGGGCAATACAGTCGGGGCACTCAGGTTAATCACAAGTGAGGACAAAATTTTGCCCAGGGATGAAACCACAGCCCAAGCACTGAGAGAAAAACACCCCGTCAGGGCCGTAGGTGGACCTCCCCCACAGGTCAGGCTCGCCCCTAATCAGGAACCTCTCGTCCTCCGGGAGTCAGAGGTTTATAAAGCTATCGTTTCATTTCCCCCGGGCTCCTCAGGAGGCTACACAGGGGTAAGACCTCAACATGTGAAGGAAATGGTGAACCCTGTTCTTGGCCCAGCTGCAGAAGCGCTCCTGACAGAAATCACAACGTTTGTCAACAACTGCCTCGCCGGGTTAATCCCTGATGAAATCAAACCATTCTTCTTTGGTGCATCCCTATGTGCCCTCAAAAAGAAGGGGGGAGGAATCAGACCCATTGCCGTTGGTAATACCCTTCGCCGCCTAGTTGCAAGGGCTGCTGTCAGAAGTATCCGAACGGAAGCAGCCACCATGCTGCAACCCAACCAGCTGGGGTTTGGAGTCCCCCAAGGCTGTGAAGCAGCGGCTCATGCTGCACGAGCCTACATTAGCTCTCTTACTGAAGACCAGGCAGTAGTAAAATTAGATTTTAAAAACGCTTTCAACTCGGTCAAAAGGGAAGCAATCCTCACTGCAGTCCAGGAACATTGCCCAAGCATTCTCCCGTTTGTGTCAGCAGGCTACAGCAAAGACTCAACCCTCCTGTTTGGCAAACATGAAGTCACCTCAGCAGAGGGAATTCAACAGGGTGACCCACTTGCACCGTTCCTCTTTTGCATAGCGGTTCGAGAAATTACAACCAGACTGTCCAGCGAGCTCAACATCTGGTTCCTGGATGACGGCACTCTGGCAGGCACACAAGATTCCCTGCTAGAAGACTTACAGCTGGTGAAGACACGGGGGGAGTCCATGGGTCTCGTTCTTAGCCCCTCCAAGTGCGAAATTATTGCATCTAGTGAAGTAATCATTAGAGCAGTGAAATCAGTTCTACCAGAAGCCTCAGTCGTTAAACCTACCGACAGCACACTACTCGGAGCACCTCTGGGCCACAATGCCATTGCTGCAGTCCTTGACGAAAAGTTTAGAGACCTAAAGAGGATGGAAGAGAGAATTGGGGACTTGGACTCCCACGATGCCCTCTACCTTCTCACAAAGTGCCTTACCCTGCCCAGGCTAACATACTTCTTAAGGTGTGCACCAACTTTTGGCAACCCACTTCTAAATCAATATGATGAGCTCCTCAGGTCAATATTCAGGAAGGCGCTCAACCTAGATTTAGATGACAGTCAGTGGGACCAAGCAACACTACCAGTGAGATTGGTGATGATCTGGTGATGATCTGGTTGTGAGAAGCGATTATGTGTTCCTTGATGGCTCCCTGTTGCTTATGCATTGTTAGTCGCCTAGAACAGACGTTGGTTTCTTGCCTATATACTGAGTTCTTTGGAGCTTACAGTCCCCAAGTGGGACATTTAAAGGCATAGAAGACGTTGGTCTCCTTCAAAGCGTTCTGCTTGGTGTCAGGCGATTTTTTTATGAGTAGATTGGCCGTTTTTTTTGGTTTTATAATAAATTATCAATTGTATATTCTGATTTTTGTCTGTAGGGATGACGTTCCTATGAACAATATCTTTCAGGACCCTTTCCTCCGTTTTATGAGCCGCCGAAAAGAAGTTCCTGTAAAATAGTCTAATTGGGGGTACAAGTGTTGTGTTGTTGACTCTTCAGAAGTTGCATGGCGTTTTAACTTTTCATTTTAATGATGTCTTCAACGAAACCGTTAGAGAAGCCGTTGTTGACTAGGACTTGCCTTACCCTACAGAGTTCTTCATCGACTTCTTTCCATCCTGAGCTATGGCTTATAGCATGGTCGACGTAAGCATTGACAACACTCCTCTTGTACCTGTCTGGGCAGTCACTATTGACATTGAGGCACGTTCCTATGTTTGTTTCTTTGGTGTAGACTGCAGTATGGAAGCCTCCGTCCTTTCCATGACAGTTACATCCAGAAAGGGCAGCTTCCCATTGTTCTCCATCTCGTACGTGAAACTCAACACAGAATTCTGCTCAAATGCCTCCTTCAGCTGCTGCAGATCTCTGACTATCAGGTACCTGTGTAAAAATGTCGTCAACATACCTGCAGTATATGGCGGGTTTCCAGCCCATGTCAACTAAGACCCTCTGTTCGATGGTGCCCATGTAGATGTTCGCAAACAGGACACCTAGGGGAGAACCCATGGCGACCCCAGCTACTTGCTTATACATGTGCCCATCCAGGCTCACGAAGGGTGCCGTTTTAGTGCAGGCTTGGAGTAGTTTCCTCAGTATGCTTTCTGACATGTCAAGAGGAGTGCAAGCCGGGTCACGATACACTGTATACACGATATGACCTGGTATGGGTGATTATCCATGTGTACCATGTACCATAGGCACATGTGTACCTATGAGTGTGTGTGTATGTGTATGCGTGTGTGTGGTGTGTGTGTGTGTGTGTTGTGGTGTGTGTGTGTGTGTACTCACCATTTGTACTCACCTATTTGTGCTTGCGGGGGTTGAGCTTTGGCTCTTTGGTCCCGCCTCTCACTGTCAGTCAACTGGTGTACAGATTCCTGAGCCTACTGGGCTCTATCATATCTACATTTAAAACTGTGTATGGAGTCAGCCTCCACCACATCACTGCCTAGTGCATTCCATCCGTTAACTACTCTGACACTGAAAAAGTTCCTTCTAACGTCTCTGTGGCTCATGTGGGTACTCAGTTTCCACCTGTGTCCCCTTGTTCGCGTCCCACCAGTGTTGAATAGTTTATCCTTGTTTACCCGGTCGATTCCTCTGAGGATTTTGTAGGTTGTGATCATGTCTCCCCTTACTCTTCTGTCTTCCAGTGTCGTAAGGTGCATTTCCCGCAGCCTTTCCTCGTAACTCATGCCTCTTAGTTCTGGGACTAGTCTAGTGGCATACCTTTGGACTTTTTCCAGCTTCGTCTTGTGCTTGACAAGGTACGGGCTCCATGCTGGGACCGCATACTCCAGGATTGGTCTTACATATGTGGTGTACAAGATTCTGAATGATTCCTTACACAGGTTCCTGAACGCTGTTCTGATGTTAGTCAGCCTCGCATATGCCGCAGACGTTATTCTTTTTATGTGGGCTTCAGGAGACAGGTTTGGTGTGATATCAACTCCTAGATCTTTCTCTCTGTTCGTTTCATTAAGTACTTCATCTCCTATTCTGTATCCTGTGTTTGGCCTCCTATTTCCTCTGCCTAATTTCATTACTTTGCATTTACTCGGGCTGAACTTCAACAGCCATTTGTTGGACCATTCACTCAGTCTGTCTAGGTCATCTTGTAGCCTCCTACTATCGTCCTCAGTTTCAATCCTCCTCATAATTTTTGCATCATCGGCAAACATTGAGAGAAACGATTCTATACCCTCCGGAAGATCATTTACATATATCAGAAACAGTATAGGTCCAAGGACTGACCCCTGCGGTACTCCACTCGTAACGTCTCGCCAATCTGAGACCTCACCACTCACACTGACTCGTTGTCTCCTTTTACTTAGGTACTCCTGTATCCAACGGAGTACCTTCCCTTTCACTCCAGCCTGCATCTCCAGAGTTTTCACTAGCCTCTTGTGTGGCACTGTGTCAAAGGCTTTCTGACAATCCAAAAATATGCAGTCTGCCCACCCTTCTCTTTCTTGCCTTATTTTTGTTGCCTGGTCGTAGAATTCAAGTAACCCTGTGAGGCAGGACCTGCCATCCCTGAATCCATGTTGATGCTGTGTTACAAAGTTCTTTCGCTCCAGATGCTCCACTAGCTTTCTTCGCACAATCTTCTCCATCATCTTGCATGGTATGCAGGTTACCCTGGAAACACAAACCGAAACTGTCTCTATTTTCCGCTTGTTACACTTGTAATAAGTTGTTACATCTTGGCTTAAGCCGTGTTTATGACGTATTAGAACGTTGTTACAACTTGCTATATTGGTTGTTATAACTGGTTAGGTGTTAAAACTTGTTCGAACTTGTACCAACGTGGTCAGTTTCGGTGTGTGTTTGGCGGGTAGGGACACTGGCCTGTTTTTTCAGTGCCTCCTGTCTATCCCCTTTCTTGTATATCGGACTACGTTAGCTGCTTTCCAAATTTCTGGCAGTTCCTCGGTGCCAGTGATTTGTTATACACCATGGAAAGCGGGAGGTACAGTTCTTCTGCTCCTTCCTTTAGTATCCAATGGGAGATTCCATCTGGGCCTATAGCCTTTGGCACATCCAATTAAAGTAAACACTTCCTTACTTCCCCGCTGGTAATCTCAAACTCTTCCAGTGGTTCCTGGTTAGCTATTCCCTCTCTTATCTCTGGGATTTCTCCTTGCTCTAAGGTGAAGACCTCTTGGAATTTCTTATTCAGTTCCTCACACACTTCTTGTCGTTTGTAGTGAATCCTTCTGCCCCTATCCTTAATTTCATAACCTGTTCCTTTACTGTTGTTTTTTCCTCCTGATGTGGCTATGCAGCAATTTAGGCTGAGTCTTTGCCTGCTTGCGATGTCATTTTCGTATTGTCTTCTGCCTCTCTTCTCATCCTGACATATTCATTCCTGGCATTCTGGTATCTTTCTCTGCTCTCCAGTGTCCTGTTATTCCTATAGTTTCTCCATGCCCTTTTACTTTGCTGCTTAGCTAGCCTACATCTCTGATTAAAACCATGGGTTTCTCATCTTCATTTTACTGTTTTCCTTTTGGACTGGGACAAACTTGTTTGCTGTGTGTGTGTGTGTGTGTGTGTGTGTGTGTGTGTGTGTGTGTGTGTGTGTGTTTCTTTGTTTGCTTTACATTAATCTGATCGACTAACATGTGATATTTGATTATTATTGAGTAAACACATAATGGAGAATGGCCTGGTATGGGTGATAATCATGTGTACCATGCACCATAGGCACATGTGTACCTAGGTGTGTGTGTGTGGTGTGTGTGTGTGTGTGTGTGTGTGTGTGTGTTCGTTTGTTTATGTTATATGAATTTGATAGATATCACGTGTACATGTGAGTATCAATGTGTACACACATTGATACACACAGGTCCGGGTCATGGGATGGTAGACTCGTCGCGCGTTGCTCGTTCGATTAAGCTTCAATATTTCGGGACATTAGAGGGATACACGGAAAATTCGTTGATTAGTGATTATACAAAGTGCAACACACCGATTAGAAACTACAAAATTCATGGATTGCGTCCGATAGTGCAAATTAGTCAAGACCAGGGGTAGGACATCAGTGTCAAGACAAGCACGTGGCGCCACTGATTGGTCAGAGGGTACGCAACTTGATGTGACAGTGAAGACGAAAACTAATAGTGAATAGAATAGTGAGGAAGTGAGTCTAAAACGTGCAGCATTAGAGCTATACACCGTGCTAAGGTGAACAAGAAAGCTGATTACTGGTGGTATAAGGATAAAGAGGGAGGTATCTACGCCTGGCAGCAGCGTGGACTCCAGCAGGCCTACGAGACGTCAACGGTACTTCTATCATATGTTTGTGTTGTGGGGGGGGGGGGGGAGAGTGGATTGATGGTGAGGCCTCTCAATAAGTCAGTACACCACTAGTGTACAGACTTAATGTATTATAATAGTTTAGTCTTGGATATAAGTAACAAACATAAACGAACCTCAAGACCACCGTATACGGCTCACGGCTCACGTGGGTTCTCGTTTCGTGGGCACCCAAGTGGGAACAAAAAAAAAAACTACACAACCCTCTACCTTCTACTCATCCACCTACCCCCACCCCCCCTAACTGTAGCACCTCCAACAGTACAGTACTCCAACCAGTACCCTTAAGTCTTCAACAGAGTGCAGGGTTTATAATAATATCATATCAAAGTCACTAAAAGCATTCCTATTCAATGATACAAGAGAAATTGGTAGACAGGAGGCTAGGGCCTTATATGACCTCACCGGACAAGCCGCTAAGTCCCCTAGATCTCCCCCCCCACCCCACAGTAAACTGAAGACAACACCCTCACATACACGCACACACCTCACACACACACACATACACATACACACATACACACACACACACACACACACACACACACACACACACACACACACACACACACACACACACACACACACAAAATAAGGCAAGAAAGAGAAGGGTGGGCAGATTACATATTTTTGGATTATCAGAAAGCCTTTGATACAGTGCCACACAAGAGGCTAGTGCGAAGTTGGAGATGCAGGCTGGAGTGAAAGGGAAGGTACTCCGGTGGATAGAGGAGTCCCTAAGCAACTGGAGACAACGAGTCTGTGTGAGGGGTGAGGTCTCAGATTGGCGAGACGTCAACAAGTGGAGTCCCGCAGGGGTCAGTCTTGGACCTATACTGTTTCTGGTATATGTAAATGATCTCCCAGAGGGTATAGATTCGTGTCCTCTCAATGTTTGCCGACAATGCAAAAATTATGAGGAGGATTGAAACAGAGGATGATAGTAGGAGGCTACAAGATGACCTAGATAGACTGAGTGAATGGTCCAACAAATGGCTGTTGAAGTTCAACCCGAGTAAATGCAAAGTAATGAAACTTAGGCAGTGGAAACAGGAAGCCAGACACAGGATACAGAATAGGAGACAAAGAACTTAATGAAAACACGACAGAGAGAAAGATGTAGGAGTTGATATCACACCAAACCTGTCTCCTGAAGCCCACATAAAAAGAATAACGTCTGCGGCATATGCGAGGCTGGCTAACATCAGAACGGCGTTCAGGAACCTGAGTAAGGAATCATTCAGAATCTTGAACACCACATATGTAAGACCAATCCCGGAGTATGCGGCCCCAGCATGGAGCCCGTAACCTTGGCAAGCACAAGACGAAGCTGGAAAAAGTCCAAAGGTATGCCTCTAGACTAGTATCAGAACTACGAGGCATGAGTTATGAGAAAGGCCTGCGGGAATGAACCTTACGACACTGGAAGACAGAAGAGTAAGGGGGACATGATCTCAACCTACAAATCTTCAGGGGAATCCGACCGGGTAAACAAGGATGAACTATTCAACACTGGAGAGGGACGCGAACAAGGAGACACAGGTGGAAGCTGAGTACCCATATGAGCCACAGAGACATTAGAAAGAACTTTTTAGTGTCAGATGTAGTTAGTAAATGGAAAGCATAGGAAATGATGTGGTGGAGGCTGACTCCATACACAGTTTCAAATGTAGATATGATAGAGGCCCAGTAGGCTCAGGAATCTGTACACCAGTTGATTGACGGTTGAGAGGCGGGACCAAAAGAGCCAAAGCTCAGCCCCCGCAAGCACAATTAGGTGAGTACAATTAGGTGAGTACACACACACATGTTTGCTGACGACGCCAAGATTATGAGAAGGATTAAGACTGAGGAGGACAGCTTGAGGCTTCAAAACGACCTGGACATGATGCAGGAATGGTCGAACAAATAGCTGTTAGAGTTTAAACCCAAGCAAATGTAATGAAATGAAGATAGGGGTAGGAAGCAGGAGACCAGATACAAGGTATCATTTGGGAGATGAAATAATTCAAGAGTCGAGAGAGAGAGAAGACCTGGAGGTTGATATCACACCAGGACCTGTCCCCTGAAGCTCATATCAAGAGGATAACATCAGCAGCATATGCCAGGTTGGCTAACATAAGAACGACCTTTAGAAACTTGTGTAAGGAATCTTTCAGAACATTATATACCACATATGTCAGACCAATCCTGGAGTATGCAGCTCCAGCATGGAATCCATATCTAGTCAAGCATAAGACTAAACTGGAAAAGGTTCAAAGGTTTGCCACCAGACTAATACCCGAGCTGAGAGGTATGAGCTACGAGGAGAGACTACGGGAATTAAACCTCACTTCGCTGGAAGACAGAAAAGTTAAGGGGGACATGATCACCACATTCAAGATTCTGAAGGGAATTGATAGGGTAGATAAAAACAAGCTATTTAACACAAGGGGTACACGCACAAGGGGACACAGGTGGAAACTGAGTGCCCAAATGAGCCACAGAGATATTAGAAAGAACTTTTTTAGTGTCAGAGTGGTTGTCAAATGGAATGCATTAGGAAGTGATGTGGTGGAGGCTGACTCCATACACAGTTTCAAGTGTAGATATGATAGAGCCCAATAGGCTCAGGAATCTGTACACCTGTTGATTGACGGTGGAGAGGCGGGACCAAAGAGCCAGAGCTCAACCCCCGCAAACACAACTAGGTGAGTACACATACACACACACACACACACACACACACACACACACGCACACACACACACACACACACACACACACACACACACACACACACAGCATGTCAGAGAACCCACAAGGATGAGAGGAAATGACGAACCAGAGAGACTCGACCTGGTCTTCACCTGAACGACTCTGACATAAGAGAAATCGGTTTTGAGGCCCAAGTAGGAATGAGCAACCACAGTGTACTGGTGTTTGAGCACCTGATTGAAGAAGGGTTATTGAACTCGAGGAGGGATACGGAAACCAAAAGGTTAGCATACCGAAAGGGAAACTATGAGGAGATAAGAACAATTCCTAACAGATATAGCATGGGAAACAGAGCTCAGGGAAAGGACGGCCAAGATATGATGGACTACATCACGCAAAAATGCAAGGACGCAGCAAACAAGTTTGTCCCAGCCCAAAAGGAAAACAGTGAAATGAAGATGAGAAACCCATGGTTTAATCAGAGATGTAGGCTAGCTAAGCAGCAAAGTAAAAGGGCATGGAGAAACTATAGGAATAACAGGACACTGGAGAGCAGAGAAAGATACCAGAATGCCAGGAATGAATATGTCAGGATGAGAAGAGAGGCAGAAAGACAATACGAAAATGACATCGCAAGCAAGGCAAAGACTCAGCCTAAATTGCTGCATAGCCACATCAGGAGAAAAACAACAGTAAAGGAACAGGTTATGAAATTAAGGATAGGGGCGGAAGGATTCACTACAAATGACAAGGAAGTGTGTGAGGAACTGAATAAGAAATTCAAGAGGTCTTCACCTTAGAACAAGGAGAAATCCCAGAGATAAGAGAGGGAATAGCTAACCAGGAACCACTAGAAGAGTTTGAGATTACCAGCGGGGAAGTAAGGAAGTGTTTACTAGAGTTGGATGTGACAAAGGCTATATGCCCAGATGGAGTCTCCGCTTGGATACTAAAGGAAGGAGCAGAAGAACCTCCCACTCTCCATAGTATATAACAAATCTCTGGCAACGGGGGAACTGCCAGAAATTTGGAAAGCAGCTAACGTAGTCCCGATATACAAGAAAGGGGATAGACAGGAGGCACTGAATTACAGGCCAGTGTCCCTAACCTGCATACCATGCAAGCTGATGGAGAAGATTATGCGAAGAAAGCTAGTGGAGCATCTGGAGCGAAAGAATTTTGTAACACAGCATCAACATGGATTCAGGGATGGCAGGTCCTGCCTCACAGGGTTACTTGAATTCTACGACCAGGCAACAAAAATAAGGCAAGAAAGAGAAGGGTGGGCAGACTGCATATTTTTGGATTGTCAGAAAGCCTTTGACACAGTGCCACACAAGAGGCTAGTGAAAAAGCTGAAGAATGCAGGCTGGAGTGAAAGGGAAGGTACTCCGTTGGATACAGGAGTACCTAAGCAACAGGAGACAACGAGTCAGTGTGAGGGGTGAGGTCTCAGATTGGCGAGACGTTACGAGTGGAGTCCCGCAGGGGTCAGTCCTTGGACCTATACTGTTTCTGATATATGTAAATGATCTCCAGAGGGTATAGAATCGTTTCTCTCTATGTTTGCCGATGATGCAAAAATTATGAGGAGGATTGAAGCTGAGGACGATAGTAGGAGGCTACAAGATGACCTAGACATTCTGAGTGAATGGGCCAACAAATGGCTGTTGAAGTTCAAACCCGAGTAAATGCAAAGTAATGAAACTAAGCAGTGGAAATAGGAGGCCAGACACAGGATACAGAATAGGAGAAGAAGTACTTAATGAAACGAACAGAGAGAAAGATCTAGGAGTTGATATCACACCAAACCTGTCTCCTGAAGCCCACATAAAATGAATAACGTCTGCGGCATACGCGAGGCTGGCTAACATCAGAACAGCGTTCAGGAACCTGTGTAAGGAATCATTCAGAATCATGTACACCGCATATGTAAGACCAATCCTGGAGTATGCGGCCCCAGCATGGAGCCCGTACCTTGTCAAGCACAAGACGAAGCTGAAAAAAAGTCCAAAGGTATGCCTCTAGACTAGTCCCAGAACTAAGAGGCATGAGTTATGAGGAAAGGCTGCGGGAAATGCACCTTACGGCACTGGAAGACAGAAGAGTAAGGGGAGACATGATCACAACCTACAAAATCCTCACAGGAATCGACTGGATAAACAAGGATAAACTATTCAACACTGGTGGGACGCAAACAAGGGGACACAGGTGGAAAATGAGTACCCACATGAGCCACAGAGACGTTAGAAGGAATCTTTTCAGTGTCAGAGTAGTTAACGGATGGAATGCATTAGACAGTGATGTGGTGGAGGCTGACTCTATACACAGTTTTAAATGTAGATATGATAGATCCCAGTAGGCTCAGGAATCTGTACACCAGTTGATTGACAGTTGAGAGGCGGGACCAAAGAGCCAAAGCTCAAACCCCGCAAGCACAAATAGGTGAGTACACACACACACAATCACAAACAGGATTTGACTCCCTGGCGAGAAGCGACCATTCCTATCTCCCTCTCCTAGCTGACACGTTCCTCTCTCACGCTCTCCTCTCTCCTTCTCTCTCATTAGTTCCCCCCCTCTCTCTCCCTCTAACTCTCTCCTCTCAACCACTCCTCCCCCTCTCTCATTCACACTTGTCCCCCCCCCCCCATCTCTCTCTCTCTCTCTCTCTCTCTCTGTCCTCTCTCTCTCTCTCTCTCTCTCTCTCTCTTTCTCTCTCTCTCTCTCTCTCTCTCTCTCTCTCTCCTATCTCTCTCTCTCCTTCATCTCTCTCTCTTCCTCTCTCTCTCTCCTCCCCCCTTCTCTCTCATCTCTCTCTCTCATCTCTCCCATCTCTCTCCCCCTTCTCTCTCTCATCTCTCCCCCCCTTCTTTTTCATCCCTCCCCCTTCTCTCTTATCTCTCTCCCTCTTCTTCTCGCTATCATCTCTCCCCCCCTTCTCTCTCATCTCGCTCTCACCCTTTCTATCTCATCTCTCTCCCCCCTTCTCTCTCTTCTCTCCCCCCTTCTCTGTCATCTCTTTCCCCCTTCTCTCTCACTCTCTCTCCTCCCTTCTCTTCATCTCTCTCTCTCCCCTTCTCTCTTCATCACTCTCCCCCTTCTCTCTCATCTCTCCCCTCCCTTCTCTCTCATCTCTCTCCTCCTTCTCTCTCATCTCTCTCCCCCCCTTCTCTCTCTATCTCTCCCCCTTCTCTCTCATCTCACTCTCTCCCCCCTTCTCTCTCATCTCTCTCCCCCCTTCTCTCTCATCTCTCTCCCCCCCCTTCTCTCTCATCTCTCCCCCCTCCTTCTCACTTCTCTCTTTCCCCCCTTCTCTCTCATCTCTCTCCTCCTTCTCTCTCATCTCTCTCTCTCTCCCCCCTTCTCTCTCATCACTCTCCCCCCTTCTCTCTCATCTCTCCCCCCCTTCTCTCTCATCTCTCTCCCTCCTTCTCTCTCATCTATCTCCCCCCCCTTCTCTTCTCATCTCTCCCCCTTCTCTCTCATCTCACTCTCTCCCCCCTTCTCTCTCATCTCTCTCCCCCCCTTCTCTCTCATCTCTCTCCCCCCTTCTCTATCATCTCTCTCTCTCCCCCTTCTCTCTCATCTCTCCCCCCCCTTCTCTCTCATCTCTCTCCCCCCTTCTCTCTCATCTCTCCCCCTCCTTCTCACTCATCTCTTTCCCCCTTCTCTCTCATCTCTCTCCCCGCTTCTCTCTCATCACTCTCCCCCTTCTCTCTCATCACTCTCCCCCCTTCTCTCTCATCTCTTTCCCTCCTTCTCTCTCATCACTCTCCCCCCGTCTCTCTCATCACTCTCACCCCTTCTCTCTCATCTCTCTCCCCCCTTCTCTCTCATCTCTCTCCCCCCTTCTCTCTCATTTCTCTCCCCCTTCTCTCTCATCTCTCTCTCTCCCCACTTCTCTCTCATCACTCTCCCCCCTTCTCTCTCATCTCTCTCCCCCCTTATTTCTCATCTCTCTCCCCCTTCTCTCTCATTTCTCTCCCCCCTTCTCTCTCATCTGTCTCTCCCCCCCCTTCTCTCTCATCACTCTCCCCCCTTCTCTCTCATCTCTTTCCCCCTTCTCTCTCATCACTCTCCCCCCTTCTCTCTCATCTCTCCCCCCCTTCTCTCTCATCTCTTCCCCCCTTCTCTCTCATCTCTCTCTCTCCCCCCTTCTCTCTCATCTCTCTCCCCCCTTCTCTCTCATCTCTCCCCCTCCTTCTCACTCATCTCTCCCCCCTTCTCTCTCATCTCTCTCCCCCCTTCTCTCTCATCTCTCTCTCTCCCCCCTTCTCTCATCACTCTCCCCCCTTCTCTCTCTCCCCTTCTCTCTCATCTCTCTCTCTCCCCCTTCTCTCTCATCTCTTTCCCCCCTTCTCTCTCATCACTCTCCCCCCTTCTCTCTAATCTCTCTCCCCCCTTCTCTCTCATCTCTCTCCCCCCCTTCTCTCTCATTTCTCTCCCCCCTCCTCTCTCATCTCTCTCCCCCCTTCTCTCTCATCTCTCTCCCCCCTTCTCTCTCATTTCTCTCCCCCCTTCTCTCTCATCTCTCTCTCTCCCCCCTTCTCTCTCGTCACTCTCCCCCCCACTCTCCTCTCTCATCACTCTCCCCCCTTCTCTCTCATCACTCTCCCCCCTTCTCTCTCATCTCTCTCCCCCCTTCTCTCTCATTTCTCTCCCCCCTTCTCTCTTATCTCTCTCCCAACCCCTCTTCTCTCTCATCTCTCCCCCTTCTCTCTCATCTCTCCTCCTTCTCTCTCATCTCTCCCCCTTCTCTCTCATCTCTCTCCCCCCCCTTCTCTCTCTTCTCTCTCCCCCCCCCTTCTCTCTCATCTCTCTCCCCCCTTCTCTCTCATCTCTCTCCCCCCCCTTCTCTCTCATCTTTCTCCACCCTTTCTCTCTCATCCCTCTCCCCCCCTTCTCTCTCATCTCTCTCCCCCCCTTCTCTATCATCTCTCTCATCCCTCTCCCTCCTTCTCTCTTATCTCTCCCCACCTCCCTTCTTTCTCATCTCTCTCAACTATCTCCCACCTATATCTCTCTCATAGGGAGAAAACATGTCTGGGAGACTGACTCGGGGAAGCAGCCACAGGAAGACAGACATGGGAGGGACAAACTCAGAGGATGGGGGGGGGGTAACAGGAAGCCTGGATTAAGGGAATATTCCACCAAATGTTGGATTAATTCAGTGAAGGACTGGGGGTAATGAGGGAGACAGTAACCAACCTGCAGGATGAACTAAGGGCAGCAAAGGATGAGATAAGAAGCCTGAAGGAGACTCCCTCCCCAATATAAGACACGAACTGAGATAGGAATGCTACTGTTGAGGGGAATTCTTCACCACAACGCTCTTTTGCAGAACTGTTTAAAAAGAGCCCTGAAGCTAGGTCTGCAGTTAGGGAAGTTGCCATGGAAGTGGCTTCTCAGGATGCAGCTAAATGTACTGGCCAGCTGATAGAGCAGAAAAGAGCAGAAGTAATAGTAGGCATTAAGGAGCAAACAGGGACTGGTCCAATGGACAGGAGAGAGAAGGACAAAAATGAAGTTAATGAGATCCTTAATGGACTAAAGATGGAGAGGGCTGACCAAAAATATTGAAAAGGTTTTCAGGATCGGACGGTACAACAAGGACAGAGACCAACTGATAAAGGTGGTATTCAAAAGCAAGAGACTTGTTAGCAAGGAAGAGTGGACTAGCAAATGTACAGAAGTTCAAAAAATATTCGTACAGAGGGATATGACAAGGGACGAGAGAAGGAAGGCAGCATCCACAAAGAGGGAGCGCAGGGAGTGAAAGGAATCAGGGAGCCACAACCCTGAGCCCTACAATCCCAGAGGGGAGCGGGGAACCCTCCACAAGCAGCTCAACAGACACAGTGAGAGAAGCACCTCCCCCATCCTCCACCCAATAGTTGACCTACCTGCCCCAACCCATGGTGCCCAAGGTGCCCACCTTGGGTACCCTACCCCCACTGCCCCCTCCCCAGGAACTCCCATCTCCCCCACCCCACCAGGCCCTCCCTAATCCCCCATGCTCTCCCTTCTCCCCGGCCCCCAAGCCCTCCATTCTCCCTTTCCCCAAACTCTCCAGTATCCCCCACCCGCTTGAGGCCTTTTTTCTCCCCCACCCTCCTAAACCCTTCCTGCTCTCCCACTCTCCTAAGCCCTCCCTTCTTCCTCAACCCCTCAGCACTCCCTTTCCCCCCAACCTCACCCCCAAGCCCTCCTCCCTCTTATACACCCCCAAGCCCCCTATTTCCCCACATCCCTCCAAACCCTCCCTCCTCACACACCCCACCAAGCCTCCCCTTCTCCCACACTCCCCAAATCCTTCCCCTCTCACCCACTCCCCAAGCCTTCCCCTCTCACCCACCTCCCTCAAGCCTTTCCCTTGCCTCCCCACCCCCAAGTTCCTCCCCCTCCCCCCCCAAGCCTCCCCCACCTCCCCACCCCCTACACCACCCTCCTCGTACTGGATCCTCCCAGCCCCCGCACAAACCAGATCCTCCAGGTCCCCCTTCATAGGTCCTCCCATTCCAGTCCATCCATGTTTCACTGCTTCAGGGGGATGCAAAAGGATCTGAGAAGGGACAGAAGAGAGTCAGTTTCAATGTGATGTACTCAAACATTGATGGTATCACAAGCAAGGCAAGTGAACTAAGGGAAAGAGCACAAGAAGTGAGCCCAGATGTAATCGGACTCACAGAAACAAAACTCTCAGGAATCATAACAAATGCGGTGTTTCCCCAGGACTACACTGTAATAAGTAAAGAGAGGGAGGGAAGGGGAGGAAGTGGAGTGGCCCTACTAATGAGAAAAGAATGCAGTTTCAAGGAGATGGCCATCCCGGACTGCGAGGGATTCAGAAACTACATAACAGGCAACATGACAATGGGAGGACCACAAGTAGTAGTAGCTGTGATATATAACCCTCCACCAAATGACAGAAGACCAAGGCAAGAGTATGACAACAACAACATGGCAGTTAACACTATAATTGAGAAGGCAGTCTCTGCTGCCTGTAGAAATAGATCCCATCTGCTCATCATGAGGGAATTCAATCATGGAAGGATAGACTGGGAGAACAAGGATCTGCATGGAGGAGAGGATACATGGAGAACCAAGCTAATGGAGGTGAGGACAAGAAACTTTCCAAGCCAACATGTCAAGGAACCCACTAGGATGAGAGGTAATAATGAACCAGCAAGACTCAACCTAGTCTTCACTCTGAACGACTCCGAAATAAGGGAAATCGGTTTTGAGGCCCCAGTAGGAATAAGCGACCACAGTACACTTGTGTTTGAGTATCTGGTTGAGGAAAGGTTAATGAACTCGAGGAGCGGCACTGAAAACAAAAGGCTGGCTTTTCGTTAGGGAAACTACGAGGAGATAAGAAGATTCCTAACAGATATAACATGGGTAACAGAGCTCAAGGGTAAGACGGCCCAAGACTATATCAGACTGAACCACATCACACAGAAGTACAAGGAGGCAGC
This sequence comes from Procambarus clarkii, assembly GCF_040958095.1. NCBI lineage: Eukaryota > Metazoa > Arthropoda > Malacostraca > Decapoda > Cambaridae > Procambarus > Procambarus clarkii. Next base: position 4,743,709 of record NC_091151.1, read on the forward strand.
AAACAAGTTTGTCCCAGTTCAAAAGGAAGACAACGACATGAAGATGAGAAACCCATGGTTTAATCAGAGATGTAGACTAGCTAAGCAGCAAAGTAAAAGGGCATGGAGAAACTATAGGAATAACAGGATACTTGGGAGCAGAGAAAGATACCAGAGTGCCAGGAATGAATATGTCAGGATGAGAAGAGAGGCAGAAAGACAATACGAAAATGACATCACGAGGAAGGCAAAGACTCGGCCTAAATTGCTGCACAGCCACATAAGGAGAAAAACAACAGTTTTTTTATTTTTGTTTTCTATCACAGACGTGGCCACACAGTTACAATGCTAACCAGCCAACCTGTCCTCTTAAAAAGAACGTCAGTTTTGGCCGTTTGCCTGTATGGCCGAATTTGGATGTAATTTAAAAATGAGAAAAAAAATGAAAATAAATTTGGGATTTTTTTTTCAACAACAGTAAGTTAAGGGTCCTCTGATAGGTTAGGTGGGCAGGAAATTCTCATAAAGTTTCAAAACGTTATGAAAAACATTAATTTAAAGTGCCCTCTCATAACCTCTGCGCGTACGCCGGACAACTCAAACAGAAAACGGAAGAGAACGTCACTTTTATGAGTCGATTTCATTTCAAATTACGTCCAAATTTAGCCATATCGCGCATACGAGCCAAAAGTGACAGTATTTTTAAGAGGGCGGGTTGAACCAGCATATATACATTTTCTTCTGTCCTCCATGGACAGAGTTAGAGATGTGTTAAACATATAGTTCAAGGGTTTATTGAACAATCAACCAGAGAAGGTGATTCGGTGCTTTTTAAATGCTAAGCTAACCTACATATGTAAATACATAGATACACAAATTTACGTATGCCCTACATAAAGTGTTCGATGTGTCCTTTACATAGTGTCATTAATGGGAATTTACAAAGGTGAAATGTAATTCTGATCAGCTTTCATATATACTTTATACACATACATATACATACACACACACATGCATTCACATATATTTGTCTCTTTTACTCTGACAGTGTGAGATAGCTGATAGAGAAACTAGTGTGCAATTAAGCACTTAATTACTGAAGGTAATTAAGGTGCTTTTAAAAGCTCAGGTTATATAGTTACATCACATACATACATTGTATAATTGATACATTACATGGTTAATCTTGGGTACAAGCCCAATATATCATCAAATGTTCCAGTACTCATATAGTAATTACACAGTTCAGCATACCTTAGCCCAGGAGTGTGAAAGTCAGTCAATATGGGACATTCTACAATATAATGTTAAAGAGAGTGCATGTTTTCGCTTTCACAAAGTTGACACATTGTGTACTCGACATTTGAGTTTTGAGAAAGCTGCCAGATACGTCTATATCCCAGGCATATTCTGGCCACTATAACATCACATTGCCGTGTTCTTGTTCTATTAGTCCCATATGTGAATGTCTCCTCACGATATCTATCATAATATTTAATGCTACAACTTTCAGGTCTTTGTGAATTTGTTAGGTCGGTGAGATCTTCATTAGATATTTGTTTAAGCATTCTCTTTGTCACTGCTAATGAAACACCCAAATCAATTTCTACAACTGGTTTTCTACAGGCTGTCTTTGCAAACATATCAACAGTGTCATGCCTTGAGATGCCAACATGTGATGGTATCCATAGGAATTTAATTTCAAATCTGTTTTCTTTAGCAGCTAAAACATTCATTCGAATATCACTGACTATTTTCTGGGTGTCACTACTATGTACGCTCAATGCCATGAGTGCACTCTGCGAGTCACAGTATATAAGTCCACTGCCTTTGTGTGGTAATGAAATTAAGGATAGGGGCAGAAGGTTTCACTACAAACGACAAGGAAGTGTGTGAGGAACTGAATATGAAATTCCAGGAGGTCTTCACCTCAGAGCAAGGAGAAATTCCAGAGATAAGAGAGGGAATAGTTAACCAGGAACCACTAGAAGAGTTTGAGATTACCAGTGGGGAAGTAAGGAAGTTGTTACTAGAGTTGGATGTGACAAAGGCTATAGGCCCAGATCGAATCTCCCCTTGGATACTAAAGGACGGGAGCAGAAGCACTGTGCCTGCTACTCTCCATAGTGTATAACAAATCACTGGCAACAGGAGAACTGCCAGAAATTTGGAAAACAGCTAATGTAATCCCGATATACAAGAAAGGGGATAGACAGGAGGCACTGAACTACAGGCCAGTGTCCCTAACCTGCATACCATGCAAGCTGATGGAGAAGATTGTGCGAAGGAAGCTAGTGGAGCACCTGGAGCGAAGTTGACTTTGTAACACAGCATCAACATGGGTTCAAGGATGCCAAGTCCTGCCTCACAGGGTTAATTGAATTCTATGACCAGGCAACAAAAATAAGGCAAGAAAGAGAGGACAGACTGCATATTTTTGGATTGCCAGAAAGCCTTTGATACAGTACCACACAAGAGGCTAGTGAAAAAGCTAGAGATGCAGGCTGGAGTGAAAGGGAAGGTACTCCATTGGATAAGGGAGTACCTAAGCAACAGAAGACAACGAGTCACTGTGAGGGGTGAGGTCTCAGATTGGCGAGACGTCACAAGTGGAGTCCCGCAGGGGTCAGTCCTTGGACCTATACTGTTTCTGATATATGTAAATGATCTCCCAGAAGGGAATAGACTCGTTTTTCTCAATGTTTGCTGATGATGCAAAAATTATAAGGAGGATTGAAACAGAGGAGAATAGTAGGAGGCTACAAGATGACCTGAAAAGATTGAATAAATGGTCAAACAAATGGCTGTTGAAGTTCAACCCGAGTAAATACAAAGTAATGAAACTTGGCGGCGGAAACAGAAGGCTAGACACAGGATACAGAATAGGAGAGGAAGTACTCCATGAAACGGACAGAGAAAAAGATCTAGGGGGTTGATATCACACCAAACCTGTCTCCTGAAGCTCACATAAAAAGAATTACGTCTGCGGCATATGCGAGCCTGGCTAACATCAGAGCAGTAATCAGGAACCTGTGTAAGGAATCATTTAGAATCTTGTATACCACAAATTTAAGACCAATCGTGGAGTATGCAGCACCTGCATGGAGCCCGTACTTTGTCAAGCACAAGACGAAGCTGGAAAAGTTTGAGGTATACCACTAAACTTGTCCCGGAACAAAGAGTCATGAGTTACGAGGAAAGGATGTGAGAGATGCACCTAAGGTAAGGTAATTATCAAAAGAAAGCACCAAACCAGGAAGGCTATATAGCACCATCAAAGTGCGAAATAATCAGAGGGCGCTAAATATCACCAAGAATGCCAATACGAGAACAGAAACGCATAAGTTGAACAATATCAAAAGTATCCGATTCACCAAGAATTCTATCAAGGGACAAATGACCGCGAGGGACAGTCAGAAAGCAAGACACATACTCGTCCTGGAAGTCAGGACATTACTAACTATAGAAGACCAACAACCCTGCCAACGGGCAACGATGGAAGAATGAATAACAGGATAAAAGTCGGAATAACGAATACCTTTACGGGAGATGGGACAAGAACGGATAGCTTCACTTGCGGCAGCATCCGAACGCTCATTTAAAGAAACACCAATATGGCTGGGAACCCAGCAAGACTCTACTGATTTAAATTTATTAGAAATAAGAAACAGCCAATGTTGAATCACGATGACCACCGGATGGACAGGATTAAAGGACTCTAGAGCCATGAGGGCACTACGAGAGTCAACTACAACCACAAAGGAGGAACAACAATGAGAAAGCAAGAGACGGAGAGCACAGAGAATAGCATAAAGTTCTGCTGTGAAAACGCTAGCCTCCGAAGGGAGGCGACACATATAAGTGTGGTCAGGAAAAACAACAGAGTAGCCCACACCGTCTGCAGACTTAGACCCATCGGTGAAGACGGAAATAGAGTGGGAGTGTGAAGAAAAGTGCTCAAGGGAAAGGCGTTTCAGAACCGTAGGAGGGGTAAAAGCTTTAGTGAAACTCTCCACGGAGGCAAGGAAGGAACAATACGAGGAGAAACATTAGAAATATGAACAGAAAGAGAATCCTGTAAGCGAGATAACGGGACAGAATGAGGGAGGCGATGAAGAGGAACAGGAACCACAGAAGGGGTAAAAGTTAAAGCACGACTGAGGCGAGAGGAAGGATGTTGTAAGGACCGTGCAAGATAGCGAAGACAGTAGCGATCACGGAAGTCCTGGAGAGAGAGGAAGCCAGTGTCAACATACAAACTGAGGGCGGAAGTTGAACGAAATGCACCAGAGCTGAGACGCAACCCAGCATGGTGCAAAGCATAAAGACGGCGAAGAGTAGAAGGAGAGGCAGAAGAGTATGCAGGGCCACCATAATCGAGTTTAGACAGGAGGAGCGAGGAGTGCAAATAGAGGAGCGTGCGCCTATCCGCTCCCCAAGAAGTATGGGACAAACCCTTAATTAGGTTAAGGGCCTTAGAGCATTCAACTTGGAGGTAAGAGATATGGGCTGACCAAGACAAACGAGTGTCAAAGATTAACCCCGAAAGCTTAGCGGAATCCCTGTACACAAAGGGATGACCATAAAGCGACAAAGAGGGACGAAGAACGACATGCTTCGGAGTAAAAGTCATGGCACAAGTCTTAGACGCAGAGAACTTGAAGCCATGATCGGTGGCCCAAGACGACATGGCATCAATCGCAAGTTGAAGCCGCCGTTGAAGGAGAGGCAAATCATCACCCTGACAGCAAAGGGTAAGATCGTCAAGATATTGAGCGAAGAAGATACCAGAAGGAAGAGAGGAAAGAAGACCATTGAGGGCAACTAGAAAAAGAGTAGTGCTCAGAACACTTCCCTGGGGTACACATTCATACTGCCAAAAAGGGGCAGAGAGAGTGGTACCAAGCCGCACACGAAAGGAACGACGAGAGAGGAAACTCTGGAGGAAGAGAGGGAGATTCCCACGAAGGCCAAAAGAATGAAGTTGATACAAAATATGAATCCGCCAGATAGTGTCGTAAGCCTTTTCCAGGTCAAAAAGGGCGGCAACAACGGTGGTCTTCGCAGCAAAAGCAGTACAAATATAGACCTCCAAGTTCACCAGGACATCCGTTGTGCTGCGGCACTTGCAAAAACCAAATTGAGAAGGGGAGAGGAGGTGATAGTGTTCTAAGAACCACATCAAACGAACGTTAACCATACGTTCAAAGAGCTTGCAGACACAACTCTTGAGGGCAATAGGGTGGAAGTCCTTGGGGATGACCCGAGAGACCCTGGTTTCCGAACAGGGAGGACAACAGCATCGAGCCAGTCTTCAGGGACTGACGACGACTCCCAGACCCGATTGTACAGACTCGGTAAATACTGAGACGTGCACGGAGGGAGATGGCAATGTATTTCATAATGAATGCCATCAGAGCCCGCTGCTGGAAAACCGCAGAGGGCTAGGGCAGACTGAAGGTCAGAGAGAGAGAAGGGATCATTATAGGGAAGGTGAAGATGAGTACAGAAATTTAAAGGACGAGATTCAAGAATAGGCTTACGAAGAAGGAAGGATTGGAGAATATGAAAACCAGAACTAACAGATGAAAAGTGGAAACCCAGTTCAGTCGCGACCTGCAATGGGTCCGGCACAAGAGCACCATGGAGGCGAAGGACCGGCGACACATCGGGAACGAATTTACCTGCAATCTTGCGAATACGCTTCCAGACCAGTGGTAGAAGAGTCTCGGACGTAACGGTGGAGACATAAGATATCCAGAAAGAAAGTTTAGCCACACGGAAGGTCCTACGGGCCACTGCACCTGCTTTCCGAAACAAATGAAAAGACCCAACCGTCTGCCGGTGGCGATGTCTCTTCCAGGATGCATGCTTACAGCGGACAGCCCGAGCACAGTCCACATTCCACCAGGAAACGTACTTCCGCGTTCCCCGAGAGGAAGAGCGGAGGGCAACGTCGAAGACAGTGTCATGAAAAAGAAGGAGGGCGCGAGGGAGAGGCAGAACGGAGAGGTCAGAAATAGTAGCACTGAGAGTAAAGAGGCACCAGTCAGCCTTGGCAAACCGCCACCTAGGGAAGGAGAGAGGAGAGTGAAAAGAAAAAAAAAGGAACAACGATAGGAAAATGATCACTGCCATGGAGGTCATCAAGGATCCGACACCTGAAATCCAAGGAAAGTGATGACGAGCTTAGAGAAAGATCAAGACAGGGAAGGGAGCGAGTCCGAAAGTCCAAATGAGTGGGCTCACCAGAATTAAGAAGGGACAGGGAAGAAGAGAGGATGAAAGGTTCAAGGAGGCGACTCCGGGTGTTTGTCAGCACATCATATCCCAAAGGGCATAACGACAATTAAAATCACCCAGCAGGAACACAGGCTCCGACAAGGAGTCTAGGAGGTGTTTAAGATCGTTAAGAGAAAGTGGGACAGTTCGGGGGGGGGGGGGGAGAGATAAATGGAACAAACCGTGTACCATTTACGCACAAAGACACGGGCAGCAGAACAGTGTAGAGGCGGGGAAAAAAGTAAGGGGGTGAAGGGAATATCTGAGCAAATCAAGAGAGCAGAGGAGTTATTGGCCCCAGCAACAGTTGGGGGGGGGGGGAGAAAAAAGAATAGCAACGGAAGCAACCAGGACGAGCACCAAGCATCGGCTCCTGGAGACAGACACAACGGGGCGAAAACTGTGAAATTAGAAGTTGGAGGTCAAGGAAATTGGCGTAATATTCATGGATGTTCCACTGAAGAATAGACATCTGCAAAAAGAGAAAGGATAGCTTCAGAGAGCAAAGAATAAACAAAGGTGAAAAAGGAACACAGCACGTTAAAGAAGCACAGGGTCAGGGTCAGCGAAGTCAGGGTTAGGGGGGCATGGGTAAACTGAGTAAAGGAGGAGGAAAAGAAGCGGGAGGGCAGACCAGAGGTGGACGAGCAGGGTCTGGAGGAGGAGAAGGAAGAGGAGAAGGAGGAGGAGGAGGAGGGGCAGAAAGAGGGGAACACACCTCAGCAAAGGCAGTAACCGAGACGGAACTGGTGGCTAAAGAAACACCCACATTAGGAACAGGGGACTCCACCACCGAAGCGGGAGGGGAAGGAACGATAGAATCAGAGATAGGGGGTGAAGAAGAAAGCGAAGCCTTCTTACCTACCGGGTAGGAAGAAGGAGAGAAGCCAGGTTTCCGCTTCTGACTCAAAGAGACAGGTGTCTTAGCAGCAATGTACTGGGCAACAGACTCCAGCGTCTCGATAGGAGAGGAAGAGCGAGAGCAAACAACACGACCACCAGGAGAGCGATGGACATCGGCCCGCACAGTCAGGCGGCTTGCATATTTGAGTGGAGAGCCAAGAGACGGAAGAGAATGACGGGAAGGAGGACCAGAGGGAGAGGAGAAAGAAGACACAGGAGACATGACAGACTGGGTAGAAAGAAGGGGAGCCCTAGACAGAGAACCAGAAGGGGGACCAGGAAAAGACAAACGGTCCCGGCGCTTTAAGTTGAGGACGGCCGCCTCAAGTTTGTAACGTATACACGTGCGGGAGAAGGTAGGGTGGGCCTCACCGATATTGAGGCAGCGGGTCTGGGGAGAACTGCACTCCAACTTAGAGTGACCCTCGCCTCCATACATGGGACAGAGAGAGAGACAGGACTAGAACATTTGAGGGCACCATGCCCAAACCTCCAGCACTTATTGCAGAGCCGAGGAGACGGAATATACTCCTGAACGGAGCATCTGTCTCCAGCAAGAATGACCGAGGGTGGAAGGGTCCTACCATTAAAGGTAATCTTCACAACCCGAAGGGGCAGACAGCGATGACCACGAGGGGGACGAGTAAACGTATCCACCTGGAGGACAGAATGACCCTGGGCCTCGAGGATATGCTTGATATCCTCGTGGCAGTCTTTTAGATTCCTAACACCGGTTGCAACATGGTGCGGAAGGAGAACAGAGCCAACACTGGCATTTAACCAAGCATTCTTTAAGACCCGAAGAGGGGTCTCTCCAAGGCAGGATAAGGCGGCCAAGCGGGTGGCTGCATCTTGAGAAGGGGCAGCAACGACACGGGTACTGAGACAGGTGGGGTTGAAGGCAACAGTGGCATCTACGGAATCTAAAAGATGCCTATTGTGAGAGTTTGGTTTTTAACTTGTGAGAAGTTTTGGAATAAATTAAAATTGGTATAAGGAATTTTAGCTCGGAAAATTTCTAAGAACTTTCTTTATTCTTTAACCTTTATTCCTGTCGTGATATTCAACTAGGTCGCCTGAGGAAGGACTTGCTTAGCTAACACACCAGTGTAGTAACCAGCTCATTCCTCACTTTGGGACCATGTATGAACAATTGACTAGGCGCGAGCAAACGCCGAGACCCCAATGAAAATTGAAATCCCCCCCACTTAGGCCGCCGACCTTCGCCAATCGCCGAAGCGAATCTAACGAGTAGGTCACGGGCTCTCACAACAATAATTTATTGTTGTGTGGTGCCGTATATTTGATCCAAAGCTCAGAAAATTAGTCTCAATGTTAGTCGAGTGTGAAGAACATTTGCATAACAATAATAATGTGTGGGGGTGTAACGAAAAGACAGTGTTAACCATAACAACTTAGTTTATTCAATAAAGTACTAACTACTACAACAAAACAAAAGAAATGTCAATGACGTTACTCGAAATCCTTCCTGCGACACTATCAATGACAGCTAGACACCAGCCCCTCGGACTGCATAATGAACTAACTCGAACATAAGCGTGACCACAGAGGAATCAACAAGCAAGCAAGAACTAACAGATCTATAATCACAATTACAACAAATGACACAGTAGGTTCTGAAATACGTCTCCAGTAACCTCCTAACTGTTCTACGCCTCAGTGCAGTCTACTCCTGCAACAGCGGTTGCAATGCAATCAAATCAGTAGTCTTTCAATGACAACAATAACTAAGGGGTTCACTGGCAACTCCAGCAACCCTTCCTCAAATTAATCCTTACGTTAACACTACGTCCCACGGACGATCAACAATCAATAACAATTGATTTACGTTAATAACACAATAACATTTACGTTAATTACAAGGTAATATTTACGTTAAATTAACAACTCTTACAACTGTCACTAGTAACGCGGAAATCAAACAACACTCTACCCGTCGAGCATTCAGTGAGAAAATCCCATTAATCCCTGTACTTCCAGACAGCTGATTAATCTCTACTAGTTACGTTAATTTACGTTAATCGGTTACTAATCACTCAGCGATGGTAAACTCTGATTTGCAATGTCCAAAGTGCTAAGAGAACGGTAATCACTCGTGATTACCTTTAGAGTAATTAATTACTATCCTCAAGATCAATAATTAAACAATTAAAATACGCAACCTTTCACACTGGCTCAGCAATTTACATTAAGGTACGAATTCCGTCTGAGCCTTCCATACTCAGACCAATTCAGGCGACTAATAACAGTAATTAGCCCCACGTTTACGTTATTCTAAAATGACGCTACTCCTCTCACGAGTCAATCAAGTGCCGGTACTTCCGGGCAGATAACGACGTTACGTTAATGGAACAATGTAGCCTTCGTGTGAGTCGATCAAACAAGGATCGAGATTAATTACTTTGACTTCCTGAAACACGTCAATTACCCGGCCCACTGACCGTTAATTACGACAGACAATACTCTAATTCTTATCTGGCTGATGGCTAGGCTCCTCGAGACTACCGTAGCTGCTTGCAGGAAAGTAAATTAACCCAAACGCATTCTACGTTACTCAAATTGTCAAAGAACAAATTCTCTTAAAGCAATGGGCGTTCCCTTGGTTACGTTATATTAATTGCCTCGCAATCACCTCACTGAATACTGGACTTCGATGTCCTACCAGATAACCAGGAGAATATATTTATATCCAAGTACTCGTCTACAGCCGAGTTCCCCCACGACAATGACAAATCACACTAACAAATCACAGTGATTTACGTTACAATCCGGTTGCTATGACAATACTGCAGAACCTAGTAAAATAACCTACAGGACATGAACCCTCTAGAACCCTGCCCCACAATGGTTTTACTGGACTGCAATCACATACGGTGATTGCTCAACACTAGCAACAATCACCATCAAATAACAACCCCCTTTGCAATAACACACACGGCAAGTACTCTAATTTCCAAATATTAGGATACTGCACACACTTACTTACTGCTGCAAATGACCCCTAGAACATAGGTCAATATATTGCAATCACCACACAGTAAATAACACAATAACACTGGGCACCGTGACACTACGATTATATATATATATATAATTACCACTGACACATGTAGCCTACAGCTATCAAACGTTATTGGGAACACTAAGGAGAATCTCACACTCCTTAAATCACATGGGTGAGTGATTTATCGGTCACGCATGCCGATAAACACTCGAGAGTTACGTTACTCGACAGAGCGGGGGCGGTCTCTCTAGACGGCCTCGTCACTCACCAAACCTCACCAAAATTACGTTAATTAATACTGCAACCACAATACATATATTTATATAAATCACACTTGTCACGGCCCTGGGAACACTACAAGAAATTTAAGCCACACTGTGGCACACTCCACAATAATCATTGCCAGGAATCACTGGCGTTACACATACCTGAGCGCTCAGTGTTGGAATTCCACACCTGCAAGACCACACTTGGAAATGATATCACTCCGTCCCACGGACGATCCAAAATGATTACCACAATGAAATAAAAGAATTTATTACATGGACATCCTCTCCGTCCTTGGCTAATCTATGTATATTCTGTGTTCCCGTGTGTACCCACACACACACTGTACGTCTGTGTACACTTAAGTCCCTCTGGACTGACAAGATGACATCACAGGTGATTAATCTCCTCGCCCACAATTCACTCCACCTGAACAGGTGCTGCGTGACAATGTGACGGAACACTTGACCTCGAATTCAAGCTTTAGAGACTACTAATCACCGAAATACACACATAGGTACTTACTCATTCACACTGCCGGCTTTACACACCATTCCCATACATCAGGCACCCCGCTATAGGTGGCTGGCTCGCTCCGGGTGGCGTAGGCGGCGGTAGTTCCTGACCGTAGTACAAACACGGGAAATTGCCTTAACACTGACACGAATTTCCCCGTTCCCATCGACTGCTACAGAGCACTAGCAAGTCTAATCATCACTGGTATGGGATCTACGAGTCTGTTGCTGCTCGTATGCACATTCCCCCACGATCCCAGATCACTGTACCTCTACCCCCTGCATACAATAATGTCTTAAACCCCTCCAAGCGACGACTTCGGCCGGATTCTGTGACGACCGATGTCGTAGGTGAAGCAGGAAGCATCAGCAGTTGTAGTCCAGCCACCACGACGCCCTATACATCAATTTGGCCGAATTGAGTACAGGAACGTCTTGACAAGGTGGAGGCTGAGTTCAGAATGATGCTCACACCGGCTCTTCCCGCGTCCTTCTCGAAATAACCAATGAGAGGAAGGCATACAGCGGCCTACCCCTCTCATCCAATCAGCGACGGTGTAGCATAGCCCCTAGGGCAGCTCCAAGATGGCCGACCAACATGGCGGCTCAAGATGTTTACTAAGATGGCGGCTGTCTCCATGACAACCACTCAAGTGGCCAGCGAGCGTGGGGCCCCACATGTCTACCCACCCCACGCCTGCGGCCTAGGCGTTCGCGCGCAAAGTTGTCTGGCTCCATGCCATACAATGAGATGATGCTATCAGCTCTAGCACTGTCCACAGACATGCCACCCCGGCCAGGGTAACATTTATGGACTGCTGATGACTGGGGCTCTCACATGAGCCCAAACACTAGATGTTTCGGTTGCTGGTACAAAACTTAAGTCCGCCCACTTAACAAGTGCACTTAACAAGTGTACTGGCTCCCACAGGCATAAGAGCACTATTGTAAGTGAGCTGGTGAACCACCTCCTCACATAACTCCCCACCAAAAAGATAAAATTTCCCGGAGGAAAATTTCATCTAAAAATCACCAGCCACTTACACTTGGCTCTTAATTAAGTGCACGGCGGCTGGGTGGTGGTGGTGATTCATCCGTTTTCTGTTGACGTCGGTGGCTGGCGGGACAAGATGTGACGTCACTGGCTCGTCCAGGGTGGTACTTCCTGACCATAGTGCGGTCGTGCTCAGGTTCTGGGTCCAGGTTAAGCCGGCTCAACGCCTCGCAGCTTCCCTTCCTCAGTCCCTTCACACTCTCGCCCCACAGGTCTGTGTCATACTGGACACAATAGGTAGCACACTGGGATGGACTTACCAATGAAGTACAGACTCAACACCTTCCCTTCCCTACCGACACAATCCCGACAGTTAGCAGACTGTCTTGACTTCCCGGTGACAGGGTCTTTCTTCCTGTCTGTCTGTCACTCTCAGACCGGGTTGCTCTACCGACTGAGTTGACTGGGCTGAGGCCTCTTCAGCAGCTGTCAAACCTCGCCCCTCACTGAGCACTAGGTCACTGACCTGCTCGTTCTTCAATCTCTCAGCGACCGTTCGTTTGTCTGAACGATCTTCCAACAGCCTGAAAGATTGGTCCAGAATATCCACTTCACTTGTGGGAACCACAGCTACCTTAGCCTCACCACTGGTAACATCAAGCAGACGTTTACTCTCCTGAGTGGTGTTAACCCTCGCAGGTCTGGCTGGTCGACAGGTTGTGGCGGGATCACCTGATCCGGGCCACACCCGTCTCACTGGGCTCACCCCCGTTTTCTGTGAAATGAAAGAAGGAAAATTGCTCCTTTTCCCTTTTACCTCATGCACCTGATCTTTCGCCTGATAAGAGGCGACCTTGACTTCCTCAGCTGGCGGCCGTGTGACATCGCCGTCAGCTGGTGAGACCCATCTGAGTCCCTCTGAATCAGTTCTCGTTTTCTGTGCAATAGGGAGAGGAGGATGGCTCCGGTTTCCTTTCACCTGCTGCGCCTCTTCTTCTGTCTGGGCGGCGGTGATCTCTGCTCGACCAGCCGGCTGACGCTTGGTGTCAACGCCAGCGGGTTTAACCTTCCTCTCACCTGTTCCTGTTTCCTCTGGGTCATTTCCACAGGACAGACCCACCTGGTTCCCTATACCAGGAGTATTACCTATCAAAAGTCCATACACTGCCTTTCTACTTAGCGCAGCTTTGATCTTACCTTTGATATATGGGGTGTCTACCAACACGGACACTTCTTCCATGTCCTTACCAGTGCCATCTGGGTACTGGACATGGAGGGTTCGACCTGTTCTACTCTCAGGCTCAACCAAACTGCTCCTGACCATGTTAACTGTAGCACCCCGGTCTCGAAAGACACTCGTCCATTGCCCATTAACTCTCCCTCTAGTTAACTCGAGTGTGTCTCTTAGGGCATCACCTCCCACGGTACTCATGCCTGTAACTTGCACCTTGGTCACCTTCTTAGTCTTAAGCCTAGTGCTGCTCGGGCACGTAGCTGCTCGGTGACCTGCCATGTTGCATGTGAAGCACCTGGGTCCCTTAACCTTGGGTTTCTGTTGGTGTCCCTTAGACTTACTTTCTTTAGGTTTGACTCCCTTACATGGAGCTTGAGTAAACTTTTCAACCTTCGTCACACATCGATCTAGGTATGCATCCCTAGGATCGATCTTCTCCTCTCTTGGCAATAGAGGAGGTACCTCTACTTCCAGCGCCTGTACCTCTGAGCTTGGCGCGGCAGGAGGGGCTTGACTCCCCGTCCTTGCCTCGGATTGCACTCTTGCAATTTCCAATCTAGTCAATCTCTCGTGGTGGGCATTCCACATGTAAGCCACAAATTTGGCCTTATCCTCTCTTTGCAGTTTCATAGCATCAGCTTGAGCTGCTAGGTACTCTAAAGTAATTTCCTCCTGGGGTTGTTCAGTCCCCCTCCTGAGAGGTTGTTCTGGTATCTGATTGACTACTTCCAATGAAACGTTTCTGTGGCCCAAGGAATCAGTCCTTAGCCTAGGCTGGGGTCGCGACTCCCCTTCCTTCTCCTGGGGTGGACTCAATCCCACACCCCCTGACATACCGACTATACCACGGTCGGCTAGGGGAACTCCCTTGTCCCCTAGATCACTTCTGTTTGCTCTTTCTAGACATAGACGCCGTACATAGGCATTATGGTCCTCAACATACCGCCTACATTCCTCATCTGTACGACTATTTCTGTCCTTTGGCAGCACGCCATACCTAGTCACATACAGATATACGTACTTATGCCTATAATCCTCATCCATTCTGTGTGTGTGGTGTGTGTGTACCTAATCCTGCTAACCGACAACATACACACCCACAGCAATATTGTTCTGCAATGTTCTGCACACCTTTCTTCACAGGTTTCTCAACTTGATGAATCTCACTTTTCTGATTATGAATCAAAAGTCTACGGCCCCACGTTGGGCGCCACGCTGTGAGAGTTGTAGTTTTTAACTTGTGAGAAGTTTTGGAATAAATTAAAATTGGTATAAGGAATTTTAGCTCGGAAAATTTCTAAGAACTTTCTTTATTCTTTAACCTTTATTCCTGTCGTGATATTCAACTAGGTCGCCTGAGGAAGGACTTGCTTAGCTAACACACCAGTGTAGTAACCAGCTCATTCCTCACTTTGGGACCATGTATGAACAATTGACTAGGCGCGAGCAAACGCCGAGACCCCAATGAAAATTGAAATCCCCCCCACTTAGGCCGCCGACCTTCGCCAATCGCCGAAGCGAATCTAACGAGTAGGTCACGGGCTCTCACAACAATAATTTATTGTTGTGTGGTGCCGTATATTTGATCCAAAGCTCAGAAAATTAGTCTCAATGTTAGTCGAGTGTGAAGAACATTTGCATAACAATAATAATGTGTGGGGGTGTAACGAAAAGACAGTGTTAACCATAACAACTTAGTTTATTCAATAAAGTACTAACTACTACAACAAAACAAAAGAAATGTCAATGACGTTACTCGAAATCCTTCCTGCGACACTATCAATGACAGCTAGACACCAGCCCCTCGGACTGCATAATGAACTAACTCGAACATAAGCGTGACCACAGAGGAATCAACAAGCAAGCAAGAACTAACAGATCTATAATCACAATTACAACAAATGACACAGTAGGTTCTGAAATACGTCTCCAGTAACCTCCTAACTGTTCTACGCCTCAGTGCAGTCTACTCCTGCAACAGCGGTTGCAATGCAATCAAATCAGTAGTCTTTCAATGACAACAATAACTAAGGGGTTCACTGGCAACTCCAGCAACCCTTCCTCAAATTAATCCTTACGTTAACACTACGTCCCACGGACGATCAACAATCAATAACAATTGATTTACGTTAATAACACAATAACATTTACGTTAATTACAAGGTAATATTTACGTTAAATTAACAACTCTTACAACTGTCACTAGTAACGCGGAAATCAAACAACACTCTACCCGTCGAGCATTCAGTGAGAAAATCCCATTAATCCCTGTACTTCCAGACAGCTGATTAATCTCTACTAGTTACGTTAATTTACGTTAATCGGTTACTAATCACTCAGCGATGGTAAACTCTGATTTGCAATGTCCAAAGTGCTAAGAGAACGGTAATCACTCGTGATTACCTTTAGAGTAATTAATTACTATCCTCAAGATCAATAATTAAACAATTAAAATACGCAACCTTTCACACTGGCTCAGCAATTTACATTAAGGTACGAATTCCGTCTGAGCCTTCCATACTCAGACCAATTCAGGCGACTAATAACAGTAATTAGCCCCACGTTTACGTTATTCTAAAATGACGCTACTCCTCTCACGAGTCAATCAAGTGCCGGTACTTCCGGGCAGATAACGACGTTACGTTAATGGAACAATGTAGCCTTCGTGTGAGTCGATCAAACAAGGATCGAGATTAATTACTTTGACTTCCTGAAACACGTCAATTACCCGGCCCACTGACCGTTAATTACGACAGACAATACTCTAATTCTTATCTGGCTGATGGCTAGGCTCCTCGAGACTACCGTAGCTGCTTGCAGGAAAGTAAATTAACCCAAACGCATTCTACGTTACTCAAATTGTCAAAGAACAAATTCTCTTAAAGCAATGGGCGTTCCCTTGGTTACGTTATATTAATTGCCTCGCAATCACCTCACTGAATACTGGACTTCGATGTCCTACCAGATAACCAGGAGAATATATTTATATCCAAGTACTCGTCTACAGCCGAGTTCCCCCACGACAATGACAAATCACACTAACAAATCACAGTGATTTACGTTACAATCCGGTTGCTATGACAATACTGCAGAACCTAGTAAAATAACCTACAGGACATGAACCCTCTAGAACCCTGCCCCACAATGGTTTTACTGGACTGCAATCACATACGGTGATTGCTCAACACTAGCAACAATCACCATCAAATAACAACCCCCTTTGCAATAACACACACGGCAAGTACTCTAATTTCCAAATATTAGGATACTGCACACACTTACTTACTGCTGCAAATGACCCCTAGAACATAGGTCAATATATTGCAATCACCACACAGTAAATAACACAATAACACTGGGCACCGTGACACTACGATTATATATATATATATAATTACCACTGACACATGTAGCCTACAGCTATCAAACGTTATTGGGAACACTAAGGAGAATCTCACACTCCTTAAATCACATGGGTGAGTGATTTATCGGTCACGCATGCCGATAAACACTCGAGAGTTACGTTACTCGACAGAGCGGGGGCGGTCTCTCTAGACGGCCTCGTCACTCACCAAACCTCACCAAAATTACGTTAATTAATACTGCAACCACAATACATATATTTATATAAATCACACTTGTCACGGCCCTGGGAACACTACAAGAAATTTAAGCCACACTGTGGCACACTCCACAATAATCATTGCCAGGAATCACTGGCGTTACACATACCTGAGCGCTCAGTGTTGGAATTCCACACCTGCAAGACCACACTTGGAAATGATATCACTCCGTCCCACGGACGATCCAAAATGATTACCACAATGAAATAAAAGAATTTATTACATGGACATCCTCTCCGTCCTTGGCTAATCTATGTATATTCTGTGTTCCCGTGTGTACCCACACACACACTGTACGTCTGTGTACACTTAAGTCCCTCTGGACTGACAAGATGACATCACAGGTGATTAATCTCCTCGCCCACAATTCACTCCACCTGAACAGGTGCTGCGTGACAATGTGACGGAACACTTGACCTCGAATTCAAGCTTTAGAGACTACTAATCACCGAAATACACACATAGGTACTTACTCATTCACACTGCCGGCTTTACACACCATTCCCATACATCAGGCACCCCGCTATAGGTGGCTGGCTCGCTCCGGGTGGCGTAGGCGGCGGTAGTTCCTGACCGTAGTACAAACACGGGAAATTGCCTTAACACTGACACGAATTTCCCCGTTCCCATCGACTGCTACAGAGCACTAGCAAGTCTAATCATCACTGGTATGGGATCTACGAGTCTGTTGCTGCTCGTATGCACATTCCCCCACGATCCCAGATCACTGTACCTCTACCCCCTGCATACAATAATGTCTTAAACCCCTCCAAGCGACGACTTCGGCCGGATTCTGTGACGACCGATGTCGTAGGTGAAGCAGGAAGCATCAGCAGTTGTAGTCCAGCCACCACGACGCCCTATACATCAATTTGGCCGAATTGAGTACAGGAACGTCTTGACAAGGTGGAGGCTGAGTTCAGAATGATGCTCACACCGGCTCTTCCCGCGTCCTTCTCGAAAAGACCAATGAGAGGAAGGCATACAGCGGCCTACCCCTCTCATCCAATCAGCGACGGTGTAGCATAGCCCCTAGGGCAGCTCCAAGATGGCCGACCAACATGGCGGCTCAAGATGTTTACTAAGATGGCGGCTGTCTCCATGACAACCACTCAAGTGGCCAGCGAGCGTGGGGCCCCACATGTCTACCCACCCCACGCCTGCGGCCTAGGCGTTCGCGCGCAAAGTTGTCTGGCTCCATGCCATACAATGAGATGATGCTATCAGCTCTAGCACTGTCCACAGACATGCCACCCCGGCCAGGGTAACATTTATGGACTGCTGATGACTGGGGCTCTCACATGAGCCCAAACACTAGATGTTTCGGTTGCTGGTACAAAACTTAAGTCCGCCCACTTAACAAGTGCACTTAACAAGTGTACTGGCTCCCACAGGCATAAGAGCACTATTGTAAGTGAGCTGGTGAACCACCTCCTCACACCTATGAAGGGAAAAATCGTCAGGAGGAGTTGAATCTAAAGGATGGAGGTCAAAGTACTTAGTCCACGTAGCAGGACCAAACAAAGCATGGTACAAATTAGTATGGGAAGGGAGCATATGAGAGCGACCGTGGCGGGGACGGCGATGAGAACCTTTAAAAAGAGACGGGTCAAAAGGTGCAGTAGTCACAATAAGAGATGGAGCCTTGCAAGGGGACGAGGCGGTCACCACAGCAGGCTTGAGGCTCTACCCAACCACAGAGGAGGGAGGGGAGCAGGGAGGAAGAGTCCGGTCTGGGCCTAAACCGGGCTCTGTAGCGGGGGCTACAGATCCCGGTCTTCCAGGACGGTCCGACTCAGGGGCCTGGTCGCCCACCCTATGAGCCTGGTTAGGAGTAGTCAAGTCGTCATCCATATAGCAAACCAACACAAAAGGGATGGGACCCGGAACCAAGGGATACCACCTACCAGGGCAGCCAGGGAGGCCGAGTGCGGGCCAGTGCAGGAAGGGTGTGTCGTCCCCAGCGGTGCTCCCCCTCTTCAACAGGGGAGTCCTACTACATCGTTCATTCTCCCACACTGGTGCTAAGACCCCATTCCCCCTATCGCCCCAGCCTGGACACCCAACCATCCACTCAGGGCGGCCTCTCACAGGCGACCCCTCCAGCGGGTGGTCCGATGACTCACAAGGCCCCTACGTGGTGCCCTTCAGCACATACACCACCCAAAGAGGGGGCACAGGCAACCCACACCGGTCCCAGGGAGGTGTACGTGAGCCCCTCACCATGGCAAGGAGGCACCACGGAGAAGAGAGAGTTGCACCTTGCGACAGTGAAAGACAGAAGAGTAAGGGGAGACATGATCACAACCTACAAAATCCTCTAGGGGTATTGACAGGGTGGACAAGGATAAACTATTCAACACTGGTGGTACATGAACAAGGGGACATAGGTGGAAACTGAGTACCCAAATGAGCCACAGGGACGTTAGAAAGAACTTTTTCAGTGTCTAATTAGTTAACAGATGGAATGCATTAGGCAGTGATGTGGTGGAGGCTGACTCCATACACAGTTTTAAATGTAGATATGATAGAGCCCAGTAGGTTCAGGAATCTGTACATCACTTTATTGACGGTTCAGAGGCGGGACCAAAGAGCCAAAGCTCAACCCCTGCAAGCACAAATAGCTGAGGTGTGTACGCCTGCAATCACAAATAGGTGAGTACACACGCACACACACACATGTACGCACACACATGCACACACGCACGCACACGCACACACACACGCACACGCACACACACACACACACACACACACAGGCAGAAGAACTGTGCTTCCCACTCTCCATAGTGTATAACAAATCACTGGCAACAGGCGAACCTACCAGAAATTTGGAAAGCAGCTAACGTAGTCCCGATATACAAGAAAGGGGATAGACAGGAGGCACTGAATTACAGGCCAGTATCCCTAACCTGCATACCATGCAAGCTGATGGAGAAGATTGTGCGAAGAAAGCTAGTGGAGCACCTGGAGCGAAAGAACTTTGTAACAAGGCATCAACATGGATTCAGGGATGGCAGGTCCTGCCTCACAGGGTTACTTGAATTCTATGACCAGGCAACAAAAATAAGGCAAGAAAGAGAAGGGTGGGCAGACTGCATATTTTTGGATTGTGAGAAAGCCTTTGATACTGTGCCACACAAGAGGCTAGTGAAAAAGCTGGAGATGCAGGCTGGAGTGAAAGGGAAGGTACTCCGTAGGATACAGGAGTACATAAGCAACAGGAGACAACGAGTCAGTGTGAGGGGTGAGGTCTCAGATTGCCGAAACGTCACCAGTGGGGTCCCGTAGAGTTAAGTCCTTGAACCCATACTATTTCTTATATATGTAAACGATCTTCCAAATGGTATAGAATCATTCCTCTCATTGTTTGCTGAAGATGCAAAAATTATGAGGAGGATTAAGACGGAGAAAGACAGTATGAGGCCGCAAGATGACCTAGACAGACTGAATGAACGGTCCAACAAATGACTTCTAAAGTTCAACCCGAGTAAATGTAGGGTAATGAAACTAGGCAGTGGAAACAGGAGGCCAGACACAGGATACAGAATTGGAGATGAAGTCCTTCATGAAACGGACAGAGAGAAGGATCTAGGAGCTGACATCACACCAAATCTGTCTCCTGTCAAATCTGTCCCGCCTCGCAACTGTCAATCAACTGGTGTACAAATTCCTGAGCCTACTGGGCTCTATCATATCTACATTTGAAACTGTGTATGGAGTCAGCCTCCACCACATCACTGCCTAAAGCATTCCATTTATTACCTACTCTGACACTGAAAAAATTCTTTCTAACGTCTCTGTGGCTCATCTGGGTACTAAGTTTCCACCTATATCCCCTTGTTCGTGTTCCACCCGTGCTGAAGAGTTTGTCTTTGTCCACCCTGTCAATTCCCTTGAGAATTTTGTAGATGGTTATCATGTCTCCCCTTACTCTTCTGTTTTCCAGGGATGTGAGGTTCAGCAGTCTTAGCCTTTCCTCATAGCTCATTCCTCTCAGTTCCGGGACGAGCCTGGTGGCATACCGCTAAATCTTCTCTAGCTTTGACTTGTGTTTAACTAGGTATGGACTCCAGGCTGGAGCTGCATACTCCAGGATTGGTCTTATATAGGTGGTATACAGGGTTCTGAAAGATTCCTTACACAAGTTTCTAAAGGCAGTTCTTATGTTGGCCAGTCTAGCATATGCCGCTGATGATATTCTTTTGATGTGGGCCTCTGGGGACAGGTTCGGTGTGATATCAACCCCCAAATCTTTCTCTCTATTTGACTCTTGTAGGATTTCACCTCCCAGATGATACCTTGTGTTTAGCCTCCTGCTCCCTTCGCCTAATTTCATCACCTTACACTTTCCTGAGTTGAACTTTAGCAGCCATTTTCTAGACCATTCCTCCAGTTTATCCAAGTCATCCTGTTGTCTCTATCTTCATCAGTCTTGATTCTTCTCATAATTTTTGCATCATCAGCAAACATTGAGAGGAATGAAACTATACCCTCCGGAAGATCGTTTACATATATTAGAAACAGGATGGGTCCAAGTACTGAGCCCAGTGGGACTCCGCTGGTGACATCTCGCCACTCTGATATCTTCCCCCCTCACCGTTACTCGCTGTTTCCTGTTGCTTAAGTACTCCCTTATCCACTGGAGCACCTTCCCTTTTACTCCTGCCTGTTGCTCCATTTTTTTTAACTGCCTTTTATGGGGTACTGTGTCAAAGGCTTTTTGACAGTCCAGGAAAATGCAGTCGGCCCACCCTTCTCTTTCCTGCCTAATTTTTGTTGCCTGGTCATAAAATTCTATTAAACCTGTGAGGCACGATTTACCATCCCTGAACCCATGTTGGTGGTGCGTTACATAGTTATTTCCCTCCAGATGCTCTACGAACCTTTTCCTCACGATCTTCTCCATCACCTTGCATGGTATACAAGTTAAGGAAACTGACCTGTAGTTCAGTGCCTCTTGCCTGTCTCCCTTCTTGTATATTGGGACCACGTTAGCTGTCTTCCAACTTTCTAGTAAGTCTCCTGTTTCCAGTGACCTGTTATGTACCATAGAGAGTGGCACACTTAGTGCTTCTGCACCATCCTTTAATACCCATGGTGAGATTCTGTCAGGCCCAACAGCCTTTGTCACATCCAGCTCCAGCAGACACCTTTTGACCTCATCACTGGTGAGCTCAAATTCCTCCAAGGTTGCTTGGTTTGCCGCCTCCTCACTTATTACAGGGGCTTCTCCTTGTTCTATTGTGAAGACCTCCTGGAATCTCTTGTTGAGTTCTTCACACACTTCCTTGTCATTCTCTGTGTATCTGTTCTCTCCTTTTCGCAGCTTCATCACTTATTCCTTCACTGCTGTTTTCCTCCTGATGTGGCTGTGGAGTAGCTTTGGTTGGGTCTTGGCTTTACTCGCGATGTCATTTTCAAACTGTCTCTCTCTCTGCTTCCCTCCTCACTCTGAGGTACTCATTTCTGGCCCTCTGGTATCTCTCCCTGCTCTCTGGTGTTCTGTTATTTCTGTAGTTTCTCTCTGTTCTTTTACTCAGTTGTTTCGTTACCTTGCATTCCTGGTTGAACCATGGGTTTTTCTGTTGTTTTTCGTTTTTCTCCTTTTGGACGGCGATAAACCTGTCTGCAGCTTCCTGGCACTTCTGGGTGACAAAATCCATCATGTCCTGCACATTCTTGTCTCTAAGTTCTGTTTCCCATGGTATTCCACTGAGGAAGTTCCTCATTTCGTCATATTTTCCTCTTCGGTATTTCTGTCTTTTCCCCTCCACTCCCATCCTTGGATTGGTTATCCCTACCTCCACCAAGTACTCAAAGGTCAGTACACTGTTGTCACTTATTCCTATGGGGGCTTCAACTTTGACTTCCCTTATTTCTGACTCATTCAGGGTGAATATCAAGTCGAGTCTAGCTGGTTCATCATTGCCTCTCACTCTTGTGGGTTCCTTGACATGCTGGCTCAGAAAATTTCTTGTTGCCACTTCCAAGAGTTTAGCTCTCCACGTATCTGCACCTCCATGTGGGTCCCCATTCTCCCAGTCTGTCTTTCCATGGTTGAAATCGCCCATGATTAAGAGTCTTGAGCCATTCCTTCAGGCAACTGTAGCTGCTCTCTCTATTTTATTAATGGTGGCCATGTTGTTCTTATCAAACTCCTGTCTAGGTCTTCTGTCATTTAGGGGAGGGTTGTAAATGACTGCCACTATTATCTTAGGTCCACGTATTGTTATAGTTCCTGTTATGTAATCTCTGAATCCGTCACAGCCCGGAATTTCCATCTCATCAAAACTCCAGTCCTTCCCTATCACAGGGCCACTCCTCCACCTCCTCTCCCTTCCCTCTCTTTCCTTACTATATAGTAGTCCTTTGGAAACACAGCATCTGTTATGACTCCAGACAATTTTGTTTCCGTTAGTCCTATTACATCAGGGTTTTCTTAAACGAACAAATCCACAAGGGCCGTGACGAGGATTCGAACCTGCGTCCGGGAGCATCCCAGACACTGCCTCAGGGTTTTCTTCTTGAGCCCTTTCTGCCAGTTCACTTGCTTTATTGGTATTCCCATCAATGTTTGAGTACATTACCTTGAAGCTCACTTTCTTATATCCAATTTCACCCTCACTCCCCACAAGTGTAGGAAGTTGTTCCATGGTCATTGCTACTTGGATAGGCTCATCCTCCTGTGAGGTAGTTGCCAGGGGTTCAGGGGGAGGTGGAGTGGGGGATAGAGGGCTTTGGTCTTGCTCAGGCCTGCTTGGGGCAGGAAGAAGACCAGGGGCTGGGAAAGCAGGGAATACTTGGGGTAAGGGGAGGGAAAGGATTTGGGTTTCATGATGGGCATTGTGCAGTGGCAAGGAAGGGTTTGTGCTGGGGGATAGGGGGGGGGCCTATTGGGTGGTGGGCTGGGGTGTTGCATTCCCCTCCTGGGGTTCCTGGGTTGCTGGATTGGGGTTCCCCACTCCCCTCTGGGAATGCTGGGTTGGAGGCTTAGGTTCCCTGGGTGTGTGTATGTGTGTGTGTGTGCGGGAAATAAATAATTTGCTAGTTAGTAGTTAGTTACAGTTGATTGATTGACAGTTGAGAGGTGGGCCGAAAGAGCAAAGCTCAACCCCCACAAGAACAATTAGGGGAATACAACTAAGTGAATACACACACACACATGAGAGAGAGAGAGAGAGTGTGTGTGTGTCCTGGGTGTCATCTGGTATCCATGACGAAGCAGCGCCGTAAGAAACCAGCGTCCCTGTCACCCTTCACATCACTCACTGCAACACAAGCGATGGCAAGACACACATCTTTCTGCGGTGTTATCATGCAACACACGGGGGCCCCAGAGGGGTCCTGTTGGGGGCAATGCAACCCCCCGTGTGTTGCATGATAACACCGCAGAAAGATGTGTGTCTTGCCATCGCTTGTGTTGCAGTGAGTGATGTGAAGGGTGACAGGGACGCTGGTTTCTTACGGCGCTGCTTCGTCATGGATACCAGATGACACCCAGGACACACACACACACTCTCTCTCTCTCTCATGTGTGTGTGTGTATTCACTTAGTTGTATTCCCCTAATTGTTCTTGTGGGGGTTGAGCTTTGCTCTTTCGGCCCGCCTCTCAACTGTCAATCAATCAACTGTAACTAACTACTAACTAGCAAATTATTTATTTCCCGCACACACACACACATACACACACCCAGGGAACCTAAGCCTCCAACCCAGCATTCCCAGAGGGGAGTGGGGAACCCCAATCCAGCAACCCAGGAACCCCAGGAGGGGAATGCAACACCCCAGCCCACCACCCAATAGGCCCCCCCCCCCCTATCCCCCAGCACAAACCCTTCCTTGCCACTGCACAATGCCCATCATGAAACCCAAATCCTTTCCCTCCCCTTACCCCAAGTATTCCCTGCTTTCCCAGCCCCTGGTCTTCTTCCTGCCCCAAGCAGGCCTGAGCAAGACCAAAGCCCTCTATCCCCCACTCCACCTCCCCCTGAACCCCTGGCAACTACCTCACAGGAGGATGAGCCTATCCAAGTAGCAATGACCATGGAACAACTTCCTACACTTGTGGGGAGTGAGGGTGAAATTGGATATAAGAAAGTGAGCTTCAAGGTAATGTACTCAAACATTGATGGGATTACCAATAAAGCAAGTGAACTGGCAGAAAGGGCTCAAGAAGAAAACCCTGAGGCAGTGTCTGGGATGCTCCCGGACGCAGGTTCGAATCCTCGTCACGGCCCTTGTGGATTTGTTCGTTTAAGAAAACCCTGATGTAATAGGACTAACGGAAACAAAATTGTCTGGAGTCATAACAGATGCTGTGTTTCCAAAGGACTACTATATAGTAAGGAAAGAGAGGGAAGGGAGAGGAGGTGGAGGAGTGGCCCTGTGATAGGGAAGGACTGGAGTTTTGATGAGATGGAAATTCCGGGCTGTGACGGATTCAGAGATTACATAACAGGAACTATAACAATACGTGGACCTAAGATAATAGTGGCAGTCATTTACAACCCTCCCCTAAATGACAGAAGACCTAGACAGGAGTTTGATAAGAACTGTCGGAAAATCCGACAGCATTTAATATATCATACAGACAGATAAGAGCTGTGTTGTATAAACAAGTTACCCATAGAAAACGTAACTTGTAGTGGAAGTACCGTCTAAAGAAAACGGGATATCATCACCACATACTATTATAATTCACCAGCTATTCTGCTGGGAATTATTCTTAAATACATTAGTCTTTGGACTTTACCATCATAAAAACATCTTATATAAATTAACTTAATTATCAATATTAAAGTAGAGTAAATGTGACCCTTCTATCACTTTCTGAAATGTGGACAATGTAAGCCAGGCGTCAGAGTGAGGAAGGAGGGCAGCCATTGTTGTGTCACCTCCGAGACGTGTGGAGCAAATTCGGCTCCTATCATTCTGGACAATGTCGGCCAGTAACGTCAATAGAATGGAGCGTTAGACACAGCCATTGTTTATATTGAGACCAGAGGCTCACACAGGAGCAAATTCGGCTCCTGTTAATTTTACTTGGACGTAGTGTTATGGAAACCAAAGGTACCATCTCCAACACGATGTCTACAATTCAAGTTAAGTCTATCCGAAACCCGTTTATCATTCATTTATGGCCATTAATGTCAGGATATAGGGTGACCCGGTTAGATCGCGAAATCGCCTCATACTAAAGGTAATTAAGCCAGGTCTTCAATGTTCTGTATAGTGTTTTCTCTGAAATACTTGTCATATATAGGATTCTGGCTTCACAGCTAGCGCACTTTTGACAGGTCAAGACGAGGAAGCAAGATTTGTGCACCAGTTACTGGGTGATATGGAAGCTGCCTCAAAGAGGATAATTTGGTGTCTACACCCTAGTTATACCTGGTGGACTAACCTGCTGTACTATAAGATAAGGAACCTCATCAATGTATGTAGCTATTACTGTAGTTTGATTGGCTGCATATATATAAACTAATAAACCCCCCCTAATGTGTAGAGGATCGATTTGTGAGATTATGAGATTATTGCAGAAATACAGTCCACTTATCATTATACAAATTGCTATCGAAGTATATAAATTAACGTAAATATAAATTCATATAAATTAAATAAATATAAATCTCACAGGTCGGTTCCCACAAGAACAACATGGCCACCATTAATAAAATAGAGAGAGCAGCTACAGTTGCCTGAAGGAATGGCTCAAGACTCTTAATCATGGGCGATTTCAACCATGGAAAGACAGACTGGGAGAATGGGGACCCACATGGAGGTGCAGATACGTGGAGAGCTAAACTCTTGGAAGTGGCAACAAGAAATTTTCTGAGCCAGCATGTCAAGGAACCCACAAGAGTGAGAGGCAATGATGAACCAGCTAGACTCGACTTGATATTCACCCTGAATGAGTCAGAAATAAGGGAAGTCAAAGTTGAAGCCCCCATAGGAATAAGTGACAACAGTGTACTGACCTTTGAGTACTTGGTGGAGGTAGGGATAACCAATCCAAGGATGGGAGTGGAGGGGAAAAGACAGAAATACCGAAGAGGAAAATATGACGAAATGAGGAACTTCCTCAGTGGAATACCATGGGAAACAGAACTTAGAGACAAGAATGTGCAGGACATGATGGATTTTGTCACCCAGAAGTGCCAGGAAGCTGCAGACAGGTTTATCGCCGTCCAAAAGGAGAAAAACGAAAAACAACAGAAAAACCCATGGTTCAACCAGGAATGCAAGGTAACGAAACAACTGAGTAAAAGAACAGAGAGAAACTACAGAAATAACAGAACACCAGAGAGCAGGGAGAGATACCAGAGGGCCAGAAATGAGTACCTCAGAGTGAGGAGGGAAGCAGAGAGAGAGACAGTTTGAAAATGACATCGCGAGTAAAGCCAAGACCCAACCAAAGCTACTCCACAGCCACATCAGGAGGAAAACAGCAGTGAAGGAATAAGTGATGAAGCTGCGAAAAGGAGAGAACAGATACACAGAGAATGACAAGGAAGTGTGTGAAGAACTCAACAAGAGATTCCAGGAGGTCTTCACAATAGAACAAGGAGAAGCCCCTGTAATAAGTGAGGAGGCGGCAAACCAAGCAACCTTGGAGGAATTTGAGCTCACCAGTGATGAGGTCAAAAGGTGTCTGCTGGAGCTGGATGTGACAAAGGCTGTTGGGCCTGACAGAATCTCACCATGGGTATTAAAGGATGGTGCAGAAGCACTAAGTGTGCCACTCTCTATGGTACATAACAGGTCACTGGAAACAGGAGACTTACTAGAAAGTTGGAAGACAGCTAACGTGGTCCCAATATACAAGAAGGGAGACAGGCAAGAGGCACTGAACTACAGGTCAGTTTCCTTAACTTGTATACCATGCAAGGTGATGGAGAAGATCGTGAGGAAAAGGTTCGTAGAGCATCTGGAGGGAAATAACTATGTAACGCACCACCAACATGGGTTCAGGGATGGTAAATCGTGCCTCACAGGTTTAATAGAATTTTATGACCAGGCAACAAAAATTAGGCAGGAAAGAGAAGGGTGGGCCGACTGCATTTTCCTGGACTGTCAAAAAGCCTTTGACACAGTACCCCATAAAAGGCAGTTAAAAAAAATGGAGCAACAGGCAGGAGTAAAAGGGAAGGTGCTCCAGTGGATAAGGGAGTACTTAAGCAACAGGAAACAGCGAGTAACGGTGAGGGGGGAAGATATCAGAGTGGCGAGATGTCACCAGCGGAGTCCCACTGGGCTCAGTACTTGGACCCATCCTGTTTCTAATATATGTAAACGATCTTCCGGAGGGTATAGTTTCATTCCTCTCAATGTTTGCTGATGATGCAAAAATTATGAGAAGAATCAAGACTGATGAAGATAGAGACAACAGGATGACTTGGATAAACTGGAGGAATGGTCTAGAAAATGGCTGCTAAAGTTCAACTCAGGAAAGTGTAAGGTGATGAAATTAGGCGAAGGGAGCAGGAGGCTAAACACAAGGTATCATCTGGGAGGTGAAATCCTACAAGAGTCAAATAGAGAGAAAGATTTGGGGGTTGATATCACACCGAACCTGTCCCCAGAGGCCCACATCAAAAGAATATCATCAGCGGCATATGCTAGACTGGCCAACATAAGAACTGCCTTTAGAAACTTGTGTAAGGAATCTTTCAGAACCCTGTATACCACCTATATAAGACCAATCCTGGAGTATGCAGCTCCAGCCTGGAGTCCATACCTAGTTAAACACAAGTCAAAGCTAGAGAAGATTTAGCGGTATGCCACCAGGCTCGTCCCGGAACTGAGAGGAATGAGCTATGAGGAAAGGCTAAGACTGCTGAACCTCACATCCCTGGAAAACAGAAGAGTAAGGGGAGACATGATAACCATCTACAAAATTCTCAAGGGAATTGACAGGGTGGACAAAGACAAACTCTTCAGCACGGGTGGAACACGAACAAGGGGATATAGGTGGAAACTTAGTACCCAGATGAGCCACAGAGACGTTAGAAAGAATTTTTTCAGTGTCAGAGTAGGTAATAAATGGAATGCTTTAGGCAGTGATGTGGTGGAGGCTGACTCCATACACAGTTTCAAATGTAGATATGATAGAGCCCAGTAGGCTCAGGAATTTGTACACCAGTTGATTGACAGTTGCGAGGCGGGACAGATTTGACAGGAGACAGATTTGGTGTGATGTCAGCTCCTAGATCCTTCTCTCTGTCCGTTTCATGAAGGACTTCATCTCCAATTCTGTATCCTGTGTCTGGCCTCCTGTTTCCACTGCCTAGTTTCATTACCCTACATTTACTCGGGTTGAACTTTAGAAGTCATTTGTTGGACCGTTCATTCAGTCTGTCTAGGTCATCTTGCGGCCTCATACTGTCTTTCTCCGTCTTAATCCTCCTCATAATTTTTGCATATTCAGCAAACAATGAGAGGAATGATTCTATACCATTTGGAAGATCGTTTACATATATAAGAAATAGTATGGGTTCAAGGACTTAACTCTACGGGACCCCACTGGTGACGTTTCGGCAATCTGAGACCTCACCCCTCACACTGACTCGTTGTCTCCTGTTGCTTATGTACTCCTGTATCCTACGGAGTACCTTCCCTTTCACTCCAGCCTGCATCTCCAGCTTTTTCACTAGCCTCTTGTGTGGCACAGTATCAAAGGCTTTCTCACAATCCAAAAATATGCAGTCTGCCCACCCTTCTCTTTCTTGCCTTATTTTTGTTGCCTGGTCATAGAATTCAAGTAACCCTGTGAGGCAGGACCTGCCATCCCTGAATCCATGTTGATGCCTTGTTACAAAGTTCTTTCGCTCCAGGTGCTCCACTAGCTTTCTTCGCACAATCTTCTCCATCAGCTTGCATGGTATGCAGGTTAGGGATACTGGCCTGTAATTCAGTGCCTCCTGTCTATCCCCTTTCTTGTATATCGGGACTACGTTAGCTGCTTTCCAAATTTCTGGTAGGTTCGCCTGTTGCCAGTGATTTGTTATACACTATGGAGAGTGGGAAGCACAGTTCTTCTGCCTGTGTGTGTGTGTGTGTGTGTGTGTGTGTGTGTGTGCGTGTGCGTGTGTGTGTGTGTGTGCGTGCGTGTGTGCATGTGTGTGCGTACATGTGTGTGTGTGTGCGTGTGTACTCATCCTATTTGTGATTGCAGGCGTACACACCTCAGCTATTTGTGCTTGCAGGGGTTGAGCTTTGGCTCTTTGGTCCCGCCTCTGAACCGTCAATAAAGTGATGTACAGATTCCTGAACCTACTGGGCTCTATCATATCTACATTTAAATCTGTGTATGGAGTCAGCCTCCACCACATCACTGCCTAATGCATTCCATCTGTTAACTAATTAGACACTGAAAAAGTTCTTTCTAACGTCCCTGTGGCTCATTTGGGTACTCAGTTTCCACCTATGTCCCCTTGTTCATGTACCACCAGTGTTGAATAGTTTATCCTTGTCCACCCTGTCAATACCCCTAGAGGATTTTGTAGGTTGTGATCATGTCTCCCCTTACTCTTCTGTCTTTCACTGTCGCAAGGTGCAACTCTCTCTTCTCCGTGGTGCCTCCTTGCCATGGTGAGGGGCTCACGTACACCTCCCTGGGACCGGTGTGGGTTGCCTGTGCCCCCTCTTTGGGTGGTGTATGTGCTGAAGGGCACCACGTAGGGGCCTTGTGAGTCATCGGACCACCCGCTGGAGGGGTCGCCTGTGAGAGGCCGCCCTGAGTGGATGGTTGGGTGTCCAGGCTGGGGCGATAGGGGGAATGGGGTCTTAGCACCAGTGTGGGAGAATGAACGATGTAGTAGGACTCCCCTGTTGAAGAGGGGGAGCACCGCTGGGGACGACACACCCTTCCTGCACTGGCCCGCACTCGGCCTCCCTGGCTGCCCTGGTAGGTGGTATCCCTTGGTTCCGGGTCCCATCCCTTTTGTGTTGGTTTGCTATATGGATGACGACTTGACTACTCCTAACCAGGCTCATAGGGTGGGCGACCAGGCCCCTGAGTCGGACCGTCCTGGAAGACCGGGATCTGTAGCCCCCGCTACAGAGCCCGGTTTAGGCCCAGACCGGACTCTTCCTCCCTGCTCCCCTCCCTCCTCTGTGGTTGGGTAGAGCCTCAAGCCTGCTGTGGTGACCGCCTCGTCCCCTTGCAAGGCTCCATCTCTTATTGTGACTACTGCACCTTTTGACCCGTCTCTTTTTAAAGGTTCTCATCGCCGTCCCCGCCACGGTCGCTCTCATATGCTCCCTTCCCATACTAATTTGTACCATGCTTTGTTTGGTCCTGCTACGTGGACTAAGTACTTTGACCTCCATCCTTTAGATTCAACTCCTCCTGACGATTTTTCCCTTCATAGGCATCTTTTAGATTCCGTAGATGCCACTGTTGCCTTCAACCCCACCTGTCTCAGTACCCGTGTCGTTGCTGCCCCTTCTCAAGATGCAGCCACCCGCTTGGCCGCCTTATCCTGCCTTGGAGAGACCCCTCTTCGGGTCTTAAAGAATGCTTGGTTAAATGCCAGTGTTGGCTCTGTTCTCCTTCCGCACCATGTTGCAACCGGTGTTAGGAATCTAAAAGACTGCCACGAGGATATCAAGCATATCCTCGAGGCCCAGGGTCATTCTGTCCTCCAGGTGGATACGTTTACTCGTCCCCCTCGTGGTCATCGCTGTCTGCCCCTTCGGGTTGTGAAGATTACCTTTAATGGTAGGACCCTTCCACCCTCGGTCATTCTTGCTGGAGACAGATGCTCCGTTCAGGAGTATATTCCGTCTCCTCGGCTCTGCAATAAGTGCTGGAGGTTTGGGCATGGTGCCCTCAAATGTTCTAGTCCTGTCTCTCTCTCTGTCCCATGTATGGAGGCGAGGGTCACTCTAAGTTGGAGTGCAGTTCTCCCCAGACCCGCTGCCTCAATATCGGTGAGGCCCACCCTACCTTCTCCCGCACGTGTATACGTTACAAACTTGAGGCGGCCGTCCTCAACTTAAAGCGCCGGGACCGTTTGTCTTTTCCTGGTCCCCCTTCTGGTTCTCTGTCTAGGGCTCCCCTTCTTTCTACCCAGTCTGTCATGTCTCCTGTGTCTTCTTTCTCCTCTCCCTCTGGTCCTCCTTCCCGTCATTCTCTTCCGTCTCTTGGCTCTCCACTCAAATATGCAAGCCGCCTGACTGTGCGGGCCGATGTCCATCGCTCTCCTGGTGGTCGTGTTGTTTGCTCTCGCTCTTCCTCTCCTATCGAGACGCTGGAGTCTGTTGCCCAGTACATTGCTGCTAAGACACCTGTCTCTTTGAGTCAGAAGCGGAAACCTGGCTTCTCTCCTTCTTCCTACCCGGTAGGTAAGAAGGCTTCGCTTTCTTCTTCACCCCCTATCTCTGATTCTATCGTTCCTTCCCCTCCCGCTTCGGTGGTGGAGTCCCCTGTTCCTAATGTGGGTGTTTCTTTAGCCACCAGTTCCGTCTCGGTTACTGCCTTTGCTGAGGTGTGTTCCCCTCTTTCTGCCCCTCCTCCTCCTCCTCCTCCTCTCTGCTCGTCCACCTCTGGTCTGCCCTCCCGCTTCTTTTCCTCCTCCTTTACTCAGTTTACCCATGCCCCCCTAACCCTGACTTCGCTGACCCTGACCCTGTGCTTCTTTAACGTGCTGTGTTCCTTTTTCACCTTTGTTTATTCTTTGCTCTCTGAATGCTATCCTTTCTCTTTTTGCAGATGTCTATTCTTCAGTGGAACATCCATGAATATTACGCCAATTTCCTTGACCTCCAACTTCTAATTTCACAGTTTTCGCCCCGTTGTGTCTGTCTCCAGGAGCCGATGCTTGGTGCTCGTCCTGGTTGCTTCCGTTGCTATTCTTTTTTCTCCCCCCCCCCCAACTGTTGCTGGGGCCAATAACTCCTCTGCTCTCTTGATTTGCTCAGATATTCCCTTCACCCCCTTACTTTTTTCCCCGCCTCTACACTGTTCTGCTGCCCGTGTCTTTGTGCGTAAATGGTACACGGTTTGTTCCATTTATCTCTCCCCCCCCCCCCCAAACTGTCCTACTTTCTCTTAACGATCTTAAACACCTCCTAGACTCCTTGTCGGAGCCTGTGTTCCTGCTGGGTGATTTTAATTGTCGTTATGCCCTTTGGGATATGATGTGCTGACAAACACCCGGAGTCGCCTCCTTGAACCTTTCATCCTCTCTTCTTCCCTGTCCCTTCTTAATTCTGGTGAGCCCACTCATTTGGACTTTCGGACTCGCTCCCTTCCCTGTCTTGATCTTTCTCTAAGCTCGTCATCACTTTCCTTGGATTTCAGGTGTCGGATCCTTGATGACCTCCATGGCAGTGATCATTTTCCTATCGTTGTTCCTTTTTTTTCTTTTCACTCTCCTCTCTCCTTCCCTAGGTGGCGGTTTGCCAAGGCTGACTGGTGCCTCTTTACTCTCAGTGCTACTATTTCTGACCTCTCCGTTCTGCCTCTCCCTCGCGCCCTCCTTCTTTTTCATGACACTGTCTTCGACGTTGCCCTCCGCTCTTCCTCTCGGGGAACGCGGAAGTACGTTTCCTGGTGGAATGTGGACTGTGCTCGGGCTGTCCGCTGTAAGCGTGCATCCTGGAAGAGACATCGCCACCGGCAGACGGTTGGGTCTTTTCATTTGTTTCGGAAAGCAGGTGCAGTGGCCCGTAGGACCTTCCGTGTGGCTAAACTTTCTTTCTGGATATCTTATGTCTCCACCGTTACGTCCGAGACTCTTCTACCACTGGTCTGGAAGCGTATTCGCAAGATTGCAGGTAAATTCGTTCCCGATGTGTCGCCGGTCCTTCGCCTCCATGGTGCTCTTGTGCCGGACCCGTTGCAGGTCGCGACTGAACTGGGTTTCCACTTTTCATCTGTTAGTTCTGGTTTTCATATTCTCCAATCCTTCCTTCTTCGTAAGCCTATTCTTGAATCTCGTCCTTTAAATTTCTGTACTCATCTTCACCTTCCCTATAATGATCCCTTCTCTCTCTCTGACCTTCAGTCTGCCCTAGCCCTCTGCGGTTCTCCAGCAGCGGGCTCTGATGGCATTCATTATGAAATACATTGCCATCTCCCTCCGTGCACGTCTCAGTATTTACCGAGTCTGTACAATCGGGTCTGGGAGTCGTCGTCAGTCCCTGAAGACTGGCTCGATGCTGTTGTCCTCCCTGTTCGGAAACCAGGGTCTCTCGGGTCATCCCCAAGGACTTCCGCCCTATTGCCCTCACGAGTTGTGTCTGCAAGCTCTTTGAACGTATGGTTAACGTTCGTTTGATGTGGTTCTTAGAACACTATCACCACCTCTCCCCTTCTCAATTTGGTTTTTGCAAGTGCCGCAGCACAACGGATGTCCTGGTGAACTTGGAGGTCTATATTCGTACTGCTTTTGCTGCGAAGACCTCCGTTGTTGCCGTCCTTTTTGACCTGGAAAAGGCTTACGACACTATCTGGCGGATTCATATTTTGTATCAACTTCATTCTTTTGGCCTTCGTGGGAATCTCCCTCTCTTCCTCCAGAGTTTCCTCTCTCGTCGTTCCTTTCGTGTGCGGCTTGGTACCACTCTCTCTGCCCCTTTTTGGCAGTATGAATGTGTACCCCAGGGAAGTGTTCTGAGCACTACTCTTTTTCTAGTTGCCCTCAATGGTCTTCTTTCCTCTCTTCCTTCTGGTATCTTCTTCGCTCAATATCTTGACGATCTTACCCTTTGCTGTCAGGGTGATGATTTGCCTCTCCTTCAACGGCGGCTTCAACTTGCGATTGATGCCATGTCGTCTTGGGCCACCGATCATGGCTTCAAGTTCTCTGCGTCTAAGACTTGTGCCATGACTTTTACTCCGAAGCATGTCGTTCTTCGTCCCTCTTTGTCGCTTTATGGTCATCCCTTTGTGTACAGGGATTCCGCTAAGCTTTCGGGGTTAATCTTTGACACTCGTTTGTCTTGGTCAGCCCATATCTCTTACCTCCAAGTTGAATGCTCTAAGGCCCTTAACCTAATTAAGGGTTTGTCCCATACTTCTTGGGGAGCGGATAGGCGCACGCTCCTCTATTTGCACTCCTCGCTCCTCCTGTCTAAACTCGATTATGGTGGCCCTGCATACTCTTCTGCCTCTCCTTCTACTCTTCGCCGTCTTTATGCTTTGCACCATGCTGGGTTGCGTCTCAGCTCTGGTGCATTTCGTTCAACTTCCGCCCTCAGTTTGTATGTTGACACTGGCTTCCTCTCTCTCCAGGACTTCCGTGATCGCTACTGTCTTCGCTATCTTGCACGGTCCTTACAACATCCTTCCTCTCGCCTCAGTCGTGCTTTAACTTTTACCCCTTCTGTGGTTCCTGTTCCTCTTCATCGCCTCCCTCATTCTGTCCCGTTATCTCGCTTACAGGATTCTCTTTCTGTTCATATTTCTAATGTTTCTCCTCGTATTGTTCCTTCCTTGCCTCCGTGGAGAGTTTCACTAAAGCTTTTACCCCTCCTACGGTTCTGAAACGCCTTTCCCTTGAGCACTTTTCTTCACACTCCCACTCTATTTCCGTCTTCACCGATGGGTCTAAGTCTGCAGACGGTGTGGGCTACTCTGTTGTTTTTCCTGACCACACTTATATGTGTCGCCTCCCTTCGGAGGCTAGCGTTTTCACAGCAGAACTTTATGCTATTCTCTGTGCTCTCCGTCTCTTGCTTTCTCATTGTTGTTCCTCCTTTGTGGTTGTAGTTGACTCTCGTAGTGCCCTCATGGCTCTAGAGTCCTTTAATCCTGTCCATCCGGTGGTCATCGTGATTCAACATTGGCTGTTTCTTATTTCTAATAAATTTAAATCAGTAGAGTCTTGCTGGGTTCCCAGCCATATTGGTGTTTCTTTAAATGAGCGTTCGGATGCTGCCGCTAGTGAAGCTATCCGTTCTTGTCCCATCTCCCGTAAAGGTATTCGTTATTCCGACTTTTATCCTGTTATTCATTCTTCCATCGTTGCCCGTTGGCAGGGTTGTTGGTCTTCTGTAGTTAGTAATGTCCTGACTTCCAGGACGAGTATGTGTCTTGCTTTCTGACTGTCCCTCGCGGTCATTTGTCCCTTGATAGAATTCTTGGTGAATCGGATACTTTTGATATTGTTCAACTTATGCGTTTCTGTTCTCGTATTGGCATTCTTGGTGATATTTAGCGCCCTCTGATTATTTCGCACTTTGATGGTGCTATATAGCCTTCCTGGTTTGGTGCTTTCTTTTGATAATTACCTTACCTTAGGTGCATCTCTCACATCCTTTCCTCGTAACTCATGACTCTTTGTTCCGGGACAAGTTTAGTGGTATACCTCTGAAACTTTTCCAGCTTCGTCTTGTGCTTGACAAAGTACGGGCTCCATGCAGGTGCTGCATACTCCACGATTGGTCTTAAATTTGTGGTATACAAGATTCTAAATGATTCCTTACACAGGTTCCTGATTACTGCTCTGATGTTAGCCAGGCTCGCATATGCCGCAGACGTAATTCTTTTTATGTGAGCTTCAGGAGACAGGTTTGGTGTGATATCAACCCCCTAGATCTTTTTCTCTGTCCGTTTCATGGAGTACTTCCTCTCCTATTCTGTATCCTGTGTCTAGCCTTCTGTTTCCGCCGCCAAGTTTCATTACTTTGTATTTACTCGGGTTGAACTTCAACAGCCATTTGTTTGACCATTTATTCAATCTTTTCAGGTCATCTTGTAGCCTCCTACTATTCTCCTCTGTTTCAATCCTCCTTATAATTTTTGCATCATCAGCAAACATTGAGAAAAACGAGTCTATTCCCTTCTGGGAGATCATTTACATATATCAGAAACAGTATAGGTCCAAGGACTGACCCCTGCGGGACTCCACTTGTGACGTCTCGCCAATCTGAGACCTCACCCCTCACAGTGACTCGTTGTCTTCTGTTGCTTAGGTACTCCCTTATCCAATGGAGTACCTTCCCTTTCACTCCAGCCTGCATCTCTAGCTTTTTCACTAGCCTCTTGTGTGGTACTGTATCAAAGGCTTTCTGGCAATCCAAAAATATGCAGTCTGTCCTCTCTTTCTTGCCTTATTTTTGTTGCCTGGTCATAGAATTCAATTAACCCTGTGAGGCAGGACTTGGCATCCTTGAACCCATGTTGATGCTGTGTTACAAAGTCAACTTCGCTCCAGGTGCTCCACTAGCTTCCTTCGCACAATCTTCTCCATCAGCTTGCATGGTATGCAGGTTAGGGACACTGGCCTGTAGTTCAGTGCCTCCTGTCTATCCCCTTTCTTGTATATCGGGATTACATTAGCTGTTTTCCAAATTTCTGGCAGTTCTCCTGTTGCCAGTGATTTGTTATACACTATGGAGAGTAGCAGGCACAGTGCTTCTGCTCCCGTCCTTTAGTATCCAAGGGGAGATTCGATCTGGGCCTATAGCCTTTGTCACATCCAACTCTAGTAACAACTTCCTTACTTCCCCACTGGTAATCTCGAACTCTTCTAGTGGTTCCTGGTTAACTATTCCCTCTCTTATCTCTGGAATTTCTCCTTGCTCTGAGGTGAAGACCTCCTGGAATTTCATATTCAGTTCCTCACACACTTCCTTGTCGTTTGTAGTGAAACCTTCTGCCCCTATCCTTAATTTCATTACCACACAAAGGCAGTGGACTTATATACTGTGACTCGCAGAGTGCACTCATGGCATTGAGCGTACATAGTAGTGACACCCAGAAAATAGTCAGTGATATTCGAATGAATGTTTTAGCTGCTAAAGAAAACAGATTTGAAATTAAATTCCTATGGATACCATCACATGTTGGCATCTCAAGGCATGACACTGTTGATATGTTTGCAAAGACAGCCTGTAGAAAACCAGTTGTAGAAATTGATTTGGGTGTTTCATTAGCAGTGACAAAGAGAATGCTTAAACAAATATCTAATGAAGATCTCACCGACCTAACAAATTCACAAAGACCTGAAAGTTGTAGCATTAAATATTATGATAGATATCGTGAGGAGACATTCACATATGGGACTAATAGAACAAGAACACGGCAATGTGATGTTATAGTGGCCAGAATATGCCTGGGATATAGACGTATCTGGCAGCTTTCTCAAAACTCAAATGTCGAGTACACAATGTGTCAACTTTGTGAAAGCGAAAACATGCACTCTCTTTAACATTATATTGTAGAATGTCCCATATTGACTGACTTTCACACTCCTGGGCTAAGGTATGCTGAACTGTGTAATTACTATATGAGTACTGGAACATTTGATGATATATTGGGCTTGTACCCAAGATTAACCATGTAATGTATCAATTATACAATGTATGTATGTGATGTAACTATATAACCTGAGCTTTTAAAAGCACCTTAATCACCTTCAGTAATTAAGTGCTTAATTGCACACTAGTTTCTCTATCAGCTATCTCACACTGTCAGAGTAAAAGAGACAAATATATGTGAATGCATGTGTGTGTGTATGTATATGTATGTGTATAAAGTATATATGAAAGCTGATCAGAATTACATTTCACCTTTGTAAATTCCCATTAATGACACTATGTAAAGGACACATCGAACACTTTATGTAGGGCATACGTAAATTTGTGTATCTATGTATTTACATATGTAGGTTAGCTTAGCATTTAAAAAGCACCGAATCACCTTCTCTGGTTGATTGTTCAATAAACCCTTGAACTATATGTTTAACACATCTCTAACTCTGTCCATGGAGGACAGAAGAAAATGTATATATGCTGGTTCAACCCGCCCTCTTAAAAATACTGTCACTTTTGGCTCGTATGCGCGATATGGCTAAATTTGGACGTAATTTGAAATGAAATCGACTCATAAAAGTGACGTTCTCTTCCGTTTTCTGTTTGAGTTGTCCGGCGTACGCGCAGAGGTTATGAGAGGGCACTTTAAATTAATGTTTTTCATAACGTTTTGAAACTTTATGAGAATTTCCTGCCCACCTAACCTATCAGAGGACCCTTAACTTACTGTTGTTGAAAAAAAAATCCCAAATTTATTTTCATTTTTTTTTCTCATTTTTAAATTACATCCAAATTCGGCCATACAGGCAAACGGCCAAAACTGACGTTCTTTTTAAGAGGACAGGTTGGCTGGTTAGCATTGTAACTGTGTGGCCACGTCTGTGATAGAAAACAAAAATAAAAAAACTGTTGTTTTTCTCCTTATGTGGCTGTGCAGCAATTTAGGCCGAGTCTTTGCCTTCCTCGTGATGTCATTTTCGTATTGTCTTTCTGCCTCTCTTCTCATCCTGACATATTCATTCCTGGCACTCTGGTATCTTTCTCTGCTCCCAAGTATCCTGTTATTCCTATAGTTTCTCCATGCCCTTTTACTTTGCTGCTTAGCTAGTCTACATCTCTGATTAAACCATGGGTTTCTCATCTTCATGTCGTTGTCTTCCTTTTGAACTGGGACAAACTTGTTTGCTGCCTCCTTGTACTTCTGTGTGATGTGGTTCAGTCTGATATAGTCTTGGGCCGTCTTACCCTTGAGCTCTGTTACCCATGTTATATCTGTTAGGAATCTTCTTATCTCCTCGTAGTTTCCCTAACGAAAAGCCAGCCTTTTGTTTTCAGTGCCGCTCCTCGAGTTCATTAACCTTTCCTCAACCAGATACTCAAACACAAGTGTACTGTGGTCGCTTATTCCTACTGGGGCCTCAAAACCGATTTCCCTTATGTCGGAGTCGTTCAGAGTGAAGACTAGGTTGAGTCTTGCTGGTTCATTATTACCTCTCATCCTAGTGGGTTCCTTGACATGTTGGCTTGGAAAGTTTCTTGTCCTCACCTCCATTAGCTTGGTTCTCCATGTATCCTCTCCTCCATGCAGATCCTTGTTCTCCCAGTCTATCCTTCCATGATTGAATTCCCTCATGATGAGCAGATGGGATCTATTTCTACAGGCAGCAGAGACTGCCTTCTCAATTATAGTGTTAACTGCCATGTTGTTGTTGTCATACTCTTGCCTTGGTCTTCTGTCATTTGGTGGAGGGTTATATATCACAGCTACTACTACTTGTGGTCCTCCCATTGTCATGTTGCCTGTTATGTAGTTTCTGAATCCCTCGCAGTCCGGGATGGCCATCTCCTTGAAACTGCATTCTTTTCTCATTAGTAGGGCCACTCCACTTCCTCCCCTTCCCTCCCTCTCTTTACTTATTACAGTGTAGTCCTGGGGAAACACCGCATTTGTTATGATTCCTGAGAGTTTTGTTTCTGTGAGTCCGATTACATCTGGGCTCACTTCTTGTGCTCTTTCCCTTAGTTCACTTGCCTTGCTTGTGATACCATCAATGTTTGAGTACATCACCCTGAAACTGACTCTCTTCTGTCCCTTCTCAGATCCTTTTGCATCCCCCTGAAGCAGTGAAACATGGATGGACTGGGATGGGAGGACCTATGAAGGGGGACCTGGAGGATCTGGTTTGTGCGGGGGCTGGGAGGATCCAGTACGAGGAGGGTGGTGTAGGGGGTGGGGAGGTGGGGGAGGCTTGGGGGGGGGAGGGGGAGGAACTTGGGGGTGGGGAGGCAAGGGAAAGGCTTGAGGGAGGTGGGTGAGAGGGGAAGGCTTGGGGGAGTGGGTGAGAGGGGGAAGGATTTGGGGAGTGTGGGAGAAGGGGAGGCTTGGTGGGGTGTGTGAGGAGGGAGGGTTTGGAGGGATGTGGGGAAATAGGGGGCTTGGGGGTGTATAAGAGGGAGGAGGGCTTGGGGGTGAGGTTGGGGGGAAAGGGAGTGCTGAGGGGTTGAGGAAGAAGGGAGGGCTTAGGAGAGTGGGAGAGCAGGAAGGGTTTAGGAGGGTGGGGGAGAAAAAAGGCCTCAAGCGGGTGGGGGATACTGGAGAGTTTGGGGAAAGGGAGAATGGAGGGCTTGGGGGTCGGGGAGAAGGGAGAGCATGGGGGATTAGGGAGGGCCTGGTGGGGTGG
The DNA here is from genome assembly GCF_040958095.1 of Procambarus clarkii. Lineage (NCBI taxonomy): Eukaryota > Metazoa > Arthropoda > Malacostraca > Decapoda > Cambaridae > Procambarus > Procambarus clarkii. The sequence continues at coordinate 4,784,480 of NC_091151.1, forward strand.
GGGAGATGGGAGTTCCTGGGGAGGGGGCAGTGGGGGTAGGGTACCCAAGGTGGGCACCTTGGGCACCATGGGTTGGGGCAGGTAGGTCAACTATTGGGTGGAGGATGGGGGAGGTGCTT
>NC_091151.1:4789598-4802222 GCF_040958095.1 Procambarus clarkii
TATCCAAGGGGAGACTCCATCTGGGCATATAGCCTTTGTCACATCCAACTCTAGTAAACACTTCCTTACTTCCCCGCTGGTAATCTCAAACTCTTCTAGTGGTTCCTGGTTAGCTATTCCCTCTCTTATCTCTGGGATTTCTCCTTGTTCTAAGGTGAAGACCTCTTGGAATTTCTTATTCAGTTCCTCACACACTTCCTTGTCATTTGTAGTGAATCCTTCCGCCCCTATCCTTAATTTCATAACCTGTTCCCTTACTGTTGTTTTTCTCCTGATGTGGCTATGCAGCAATTTAGGCTGAGTCTTTGCCTTGCTTGCGATGTCATTTTCGTATTGTCTTTCTGCCTCTCTTCTCATCCTGACATATTCATTCCTGGCATTCTGGTATCTTTCTCTGCTCTCCAGTGTCCTGTTATTCCTATAGTTTCTCCATGCCCTTTTACTTTGCTGCTTAGCTAGCCTACATCTCTGATTAAACCATGGGTTTCTCATCTTCATTTCACTGTTTTCCTTTTGGGCTGGGACAAACTTGTTTGCTGCGTCCTTGCATTTTTGCGTGATGTAGTCCATCATATCTTGGGCCGTCCTTTCCCTGAGCTCTGTTTCCCATGCTATATCTGTTAGGAATTTTCTTATCTCCTCATAGTTTCCCTTTCGGTATGCTAACCTTTTGGTTTCCGTATCCCTCCTCGAGTTCAATAACCCTTCTTCAATCAGGTGCTCAAACACCAGTACACTGTGGTTGCTCATTCCTACTTGGGCCTTCAAAACCGATTTCTCTTATGTCAGAGTCGTTCAGGTGAAGACCAGGTCGAGTCTCTCTGGTTCGTCATTTCCTCTCATCCTTGTGGGTTCTCTGACATGCTGTGTGTGTGTGTGGTGTGTGTGTGTGTGTGTGTGTGTGTGTGTGTGTGTGTGTGCGTGTGTGTGTGTGTGTGTGTGTGTGTGTGTGTATGTGTACTCACCTAGTTGTGTTTGCGGGGGGTTGAGCTCTGGCTCTTTGGTCCCGCCTCTCCACCGTCATCAACAGGTGTACAGATTCCTGAGCCTATTGGGCTCTATCATATCTACACTTGAAACTGTGTATGGAGTCAGCCTCCACCACATCACTTCCTAATGCATTCCATTTGACAACCACTCTGACACTAAAAAAGTTCTTTCTAATATCTCTGTGGCTCATTTGGGCACTCAGTTTCCACCTGTGTCCCCTTGTGCGTGTACCCCTTGTGTTAAATAGCTTGTTTTTATCTACCCTATCAATTCCCTTCAGAATCTTGAATGTGGTGATTCATGTCCCCCTTAACTTTTCTGTCTTCCAGCGAAGTGAGGTTTAATTCCCGTAGTCCTCTCCTCAGTAGCTCATACCTCTCAGCTCGGGTATTAGTCTGGTGGCAAACCTTTGAACCTTTTCCAGTTTAGTCTTATGCTTGACTAGATATGGATTCCATGCTGGAGCTGCATACTCCAGGATTGGTCTGACATATGTGGTATATAATGTTCTGAAAGATTCCTTACACAAGTTTCTAAAGGTCGTTCTTATGTTAGCCAACCTGGCATATGCTGCTGATGTTATCCTCTTGATATGAGCTTCAGGGGGACAGGTCTGGTGTGATATCAACCTCCAGGTCTTTCTCTCTCTCTGACTCTTGAATTATTTCATCTCCCAAATGATACCTTGTATCTGGTCTCCTGCTTCCTACCCCTATCTTCATTTCATTACATTTGCTTGGGTTAAACTCTAACAGCTATTTGTTCGACCATTCCTGCATCATGTCCAGGTCGTTTTGAAGCCTCAAGCTGTCCTCCTCAGTCTTAATCCTTCTCATAATCTTGGCGTCGTCAGCAAACATGTGTGTGTGTACTCACCTAATTGTACTCACCTAATTGTGCTTGCGGGGGCTGAGCTTGGCTCTTTGGTCCCGCCTCTCAACCGTCAATCAACTGGTGTACAGATTCCTGAGCCTACTGGGCTCTATCATATCTACATTTGAAACTGTGTATGGAGTCAGCCTTCACCACATCATTTCCTAGTACTTTCCATTTACTAACTACTCTGACACTAAAAAAGTTCTTTCTAATGTCTCTGTGGCTCATATGGGTACTCAGCTTCCACCTGTGTCTCCTTGTTCGCGTCCCTCCAGTGTTGAATAGTTCATCCTTGTTTTACCCGGTCGATTCCCCTGAAGATTTTGTAGGTTGAGATCATGTCCCCCTTACTCTTCTGTCTTCCAGTGTCGTAAGGTTCATTTCCCGCAGGCCTTTTCTCATAACTCATGCCTCGTAGTTCTGATACTAGTCTAGAGGCATACCTTTGGACTTTTTCCAGCTTCGTCTTGTGCTTGCCAAGGTACGGGCTCCATGCTGGGGCCGCATACTCCGGGATTGGTCTTACATATGTGGTGTTCAAGATTCTGAATGATTCCTTACTCAGGTTCCTGAACGCCGTTCTGATGTTAGCCAGCCTCGCATATGCCGCAGAACGTTATTCTTTTTATGTGGGCTTCAGGAGACAGGTTTGGTGGTGATATCAACTCCTACATCTTTCTCTCTGTCTGTTTCATTAAGTACTTTGTCTCCTATTCTGTATCCTGTGTCTGGCTTCCTGTTTCCACTGCCTAGTTTCATTACTTTGCATTTACTCGGGTTGAACTTCAACAGCCATTTGTTGGACCATTCACTCAGTCTATCTAGGTCATCTTGTAGCCTCCTACTATCATCCTCTGTTTCAATCCTCCTCATAATTTTTGCATTGTCGGCAAACATGGAGAGGAACGAATCTATACCCTCTGGGAGATCATTTACATATACCAGAAACAGTATAGGTCCAAGGACTGACCCCTGCGGGACTCCACTTGTGACGTCTCGCCAATCTGAGACCTCACCCCTCACACAGACTCGTTGTCTCCAGTTGCTTAGGGACTCCTCTATCCACCGGAGTACCTTCCCTTTCACTCCAGCCTGCATCTCCAACTTTCGCACTAGCCTCTTGTGTGGCACTGTATCAAAGGCTTTCTGATAATCCAAAAATATGTAATGCTGCCCACCCTTCTCTTTCTTGCCTTATTTTGTGTGTGTGTGTTGTGTTGTGTGTGTGTGTGTGTGTGTGTGTGTGTGTGTGTGTGTGTGTGTGTGTGTGTGTGTGTGTGTGTGATGTGTGTGGTGTGGGTGTGTGTGTTGGTGTGTGTGTGTGTGTGTGTGGTAAATGTGTGTATGTGTATGTGTGTGTGTGTGAGCGTGTGCGTGTACGTGAGGGTGTTGTCTTCAGTTTACTGGTGGGGGGCGGGGGGAGATCTAGGGACTTAGCGGCTTGTCCGGTGAGGGTCATATTAGGCCCTAGCCTCCTGTCTACCAATTTCTCTTGTATCATTGAATGGAATGCTTTAGTGACTTTGATATGAATATTATATAAACCCTGCACTCTGTTGAAGACTTAAGGGTACTGTTGGAGTACTGTACTGTTGGAGGTGCTACAGTGAGGGGAGTGGGGGTAGGGGTGAGAGAAGGTAGAGGGTTGTGTAGTTTTTTTTTTTGTTCCCACTTGGGTGCCACGAAACGAGAACCCACGTGAGCCGTGAGCCGTATACGGTGTCTTGAGGTTCGTTTATGTTGTTACTTATATCCAGACTAACTATTATAATACATTAAGTCTGTACACTAGTGGTGTACTGACTTATTGAGAGGCCTCACCATCAATCCACTCTCCCCCCCCCCCCACAACACAAACATATGATAGAAGTACCGTTGACGTCTCGTAGGCCTGCTGGAGTCCACGCTGCTGCCAGGCGTAGATACCTCCCTCTTATTCCTTATACCACCAGTAATCAGCTTCTTGTTCCCTTAGCACCGGTATAGCTCTAATGCTGCACGTTTTAGACTCACTTCCTCACTATTCTATTCACTATTAGTTTTCGTCTTCACTGTCACATCAAGTTGCGTACCCTCTGACCAATCAGTGGCGCCACGTGCTTGTCTTGACACTGATGTCCTACCCCTGGTCTTGACTAATTTGCACTATCGGACGCAATCCATGAATTTTGTAGTTTCTAATCGGTGTGTTGCACTTTGTATAATCACTAATCAACGAATTTTCCGTGTATCCCTCTAATGTCCCGAAATATGAAGCTTAATCGAACGAGCAACGCGCGACGAGTCTACCATCCCATGACCCGGACTGTGTGTATCAATGTGTGTACACATTGATACTCACATGTACACGTGATAATCTATCAAATTCATATAACATAAACAAACAAACACACACACACACACACACACACACACACACACACACACACACACACCTAGGTACACATGTGCCTATGGTGCATGGTACACATGGATTATCACCCATACCAGGCCATTCTCCATTAATGTGTTTACTCAATAATAATCAAATATACACATGTTAGTCGATCAGATTCATGTAAAGCAAACAAAGAAACACACACACACACACACACACACACACACACACACACACACACACACACACAGCAAACAAGTTTGTCCCAGTCCAAAAGGAAAACAGTAAAATGAAGATGAGAAACCCATGGTTTAATCAGAGATGTAGGCTAGCTAAGCAGCAAAGTAAAAGGGCATGGAGAAACTATAGGAATAACAGGACACTGGAGAGCAGAGAAAGATACCAGAATGCCAGGAATGAATATGTCAGGATGAGAAGAGAGGCAGAAAGACAATACGAAAATGACATCGCAAGCAAGGCAAAGACTCAGCCTAAATTGCTGCATAGCCACATCAGGAGAAAAACAACAGTAAAGGAACAGGTTATGAAATTAAGGATAGGGGCAGAAGGATTCACTACAAACGACAAGGAAGTGTGTGAGGAACTGAATAAGAAATTCCAAGAGGTCTTCACCTTAGAGCAAGGAGAAATCCCAGAGATAAGAGAGGGAATAGCTAACCAGGAACCACTGGAAGAGTTTGAGATTACCAGCGGGGAAGTAAGGAAGTGTTTACTTTAATTGGATGTGACAAAGGCTATAGGCCCAGATGGAATCTCCCCTTGGATACTAAAGGAAGGAGCAGAAGAACTGTACCTCCCGCTCTCCATGGTGTATAACAAATCACTGGCAACAGAGGAACTGCCAGAAATTTGGAAAGCAGCTAACGTAGTCCCGATATACAAGAAAGGGGATAGACAGGAGGCACTGAAAAACAGGCCAGTGTCCCTACCCGCCAAACACACACCGAAACTACCACGTTGGTACAACGTTCGAACAAGTTTTAACACCTAACCAGTTATAACAACCAATAAGCAAGTTGTAACAACGTTCTAATACGTCATAAACACGTTAAGCCAAGATGTAACAACTTTATTACAAGTTGTAACAAGCGGAAAATAGAGACAGTTTCGGTTTGTGTTTCCAGGGTAACCTGCATACCATGCAAGATGATGGAGAAGATTGTGCGAAGAAAGCTAGTGGAGCATCTGGAGCGAAAGAACTTTGTAACACAGCATCAACATGGATTCAGGGATGGCAGGTCCTGCCTCACAGGGTTACTTGAATTCTACGACCAGGCAACAAAAATAAGGCAAGAAAGAGAAGGGTGGGCAGACTGCATATTTTTGGATTGTCAGAAAGCCTTTGACACAGTGCCACACAAGAGGCTAGTGAAAACTCTGGAGATGCAGGCTGGAGTGAAAGGGAAGGTACTCCGTTGGATACAGGAGTACCTAAGTAAAAGGAGACAACGAGTCAGTGTGAGTGGTGAGGTCTCAGATTGGCGAGACGTTACGAGTGGAGTACCGCAGGGGTCAGTCCTTGGACCTATACTGTTTCTGATATATGTAAATGATCTTCCGGAGGGTATAGAATCGTTTCTCTCAATGTTTGCCGATGATGCAAAAATTATGAGGAGGATTGAAACTGAGGACGATAGTAGGAGGCTACAAGATGACCTAGACAGACTGAGTGAATGGTCCAACAAATGGCTGCTTGAAGTTCAGACCGAGTAAATGCAAAGTAATGAAATTAAGGCAGAGGAAATAGGAAGGCCAAACACAGGATACAGAATAGGAGATGAAAGTACTTAATGAAACGAACAGAGAGAAAGATCTAGGAGTTGATATCACACCAACCTGTCTCCTGAAGCCCACATAAAAAGAATAACGTCTGCGGCATATGCGAGGCTGACTAACATCAGAACAGCGTTCAGGAACCTGTGTAAGGAATCATTCAGATATCTTGTACACCACATATGTAAGACCAATCCTGGAGTATGCGGTCCCAGCATGGAGCCCGTACCTTGTCAAGCACAAGACGAAGCTGGAAAAAGTCCAAAGGTATGCCACTAGACTAGTCCCAGAACTAAGAGGCACGAGTTACGAGGAAAGGCTGCGGGAAATGCACCTTACGACACTGGAAGACAGAAGAGTAAGGGGAGACATGATCACAACCTACAAAATCCTCAGAGGAATCGACCGGGTAAACAAGGATAAACTATTCAACACTGGTGGGACGCGAACAAGGGGACACAGGTGGAAACTGAGTACCCACATGAGCCACAGAGACGTTAGAAGGAACTTTTTCAGTGTCAGAGTAGTTAACGGATGGAATGCACTAGGCAGTGATGTGGTGGAGGCTGACTCCATACACAGTTTTAAATGTAGATATGATAGAGCCCAGTAGGCTCAGGAATCTGTACACCAGTTGACTGACAGTTGAGAGGCGGGACCAAAGAGCCAAAGCTCAACCCCCGCAAGCACAAATAGGTGAGTACAAATAGGTGAGTACACACACACACACACACACACCACACGCATACACATACACACACACTCATAGGTACACATGTGCCTATGGTACATGGTACACATGGATAATCACCCATACCAGGTCATATCGTGTATACAGTGTATCGTGACCCGGCTTGCACTCCTCTTGACATGTCAGAAAGCATACTGAGGAAACTACTCCAAGCCTGCACTAAAACGGCACCCTTCGTGAGCCTGGATGGGCACATGTATAAGCAAGTAGATGGGGTCGCCATGGGTTCTCCCCTAGGTGTCCTGTTTGCGAACATCTACATGGGCACCATCGAACAGAGGGTCTTAGTTGACATGGGCTGGAAACCCGCCATATACTGCAGGTATGTTGACGACATTTTTACACAGGTACCTGATGTCAGAGATCTGCAGCAGCTGAAGGAGGCATTTGAGCAGAATTCTGTGTTGAGTTTCACGTACGAGATGGAGAACAATGGGAAGCTGCCCTTTCTGGATGTAACTGTCATGGAAAGGAGCGGAGGCTTCCATACTGCAGTCTACACCAAAGAAACAAACATAGGAACGTGCCTCAATGTCAATAGTGACTGCTTAGACAGGTACAAGAGGAGTGTTGTCAATGCTTACGTCGACCATGCTATAAGCCACAGCTCAGGATGGAAAGAAGTCGATGAAGAACTCTGTAGGGTAAGGCAAGTCCTAGTCAACAACGGCTTCTCTAACGGTTTCGTTGAAGACATCATAAAATGAAAAGTTAAAACGCCATGCAACTTCTGAAGAGTCAACAACACAACACTTGTACCCTCAATTAGACTATTTTACAGGAACGTCTTTTCGGCGGCTCATAAAACGGAGGAAAGGGTCCTGAAAGATATTGTTCATAGGAACGTCATCCCTACAGACAAAAATCAGAATATACAATTGATAATTTATTATAAAACCAAAAAAACGGCCAATCTACTCATAAAAAAATCGCCTGACACCAAGCAGAACGCTTTGAAGGAGACCAACGTCGTCTATGCCTTTAAGTGCCCACTTGGGGACTGTAAGCTCCAAAGAACTCAGTATATAGGCAAGAAAACAACGTCTGTTTCTAGGCGACTAACAATGCATAAGCAACAGGGAGCCATCAAGGAACACATAATCGCTTCTCACAACCAGATCATCACCAGATCATCACCAATCTCACTGGTAGTGTTGCTTGGTCCCACTGACTGTCATCTAAATCTAGGTTGAGCGCCTTCCTGAATATTGACCTGAGGAGCTCATCATATTGATTTAGAAGTGGGTTGCCAAAAGTTGGTGCACACCTTAAGAAGTATGTTAGCCTGGGCAGGGTAAGGCACTTTGTGAGAAGGTAGAGGGCATCGTGGGAGTCCAAGTCCCCAATTCTCTCTTCCATCCTCTTTAGGTCTCTAAACTTTTCGTCAAGGACTGCAGCAATGGCATTGTGGCCCAGAGGTGCTCCGAGTAGTGTGCTGTCGGTAGGTTTAACGACTGAGGCTTCTGGTAGAACTGATTTCACTGCTCTAATGATTACTTCACTAGATGCAATAATTTCGCACTTGGAGGGGCTAAGAACGAGACCCATGGACTCCCCCCGTGTCTTCACCAGCTGTAAGTCTTCTAGCAGGGAATCTTGTGTGCCTGCCAGAGTGCCGTCATCCAGGAACCAGATGTTGAGCTCGCTGGACAGTCTGGTTGTAATTTCTCGAACCGCTATGCAAAAGAGGAACGGTGCAAGTGGGTCACCCTGTTGAATTCCCTCTGCTGAGGTGACTTCATGTTTGCCAAACAGGAGGGTTGAGTCTTTGCTGTAGCCTGCTGACACAAACGGGAGAATGCTTGGGCAATGTTCCTGGACTGCAGTGAGGATTGCTTCCCTTTTGACCGAGTTGAAAGCGTTTTTAAAATCTAATTTTACTACTGCCTGGTCTTCAGTAAGAGAGCTAATGTAGGCTCGTGCAGCATGAGCCGCTGCTTCACAGCCTTGGGGGACTCCAAACCCCAGCTGGTTGGGTTGCAGCATGGTGGCTGCTTCCGTTCGGATACTTCTGACAGCAGCCCTTGCAACTAGGCGGCGAAGGGTATTACCAACGGCAATGGGTCTGATTCCTCCCCCCTTCTTTTTGAGGGCACATAGGGATGCACCAAAGAAGAATGGTTTGATTTCATCAGGGATTAACCCGGCGAGGCAGTTGTTGACAAACGTTGTGATTTCTGTCAGGAGCGCTTCTGCAGCTGGGCCAAGAACAGGGTTCACCATTTCCTTCACATGTTGAGGTCTTACCCCTGTGTAGCCTCCTGAGGAGCCCGGGGGAAATGAAACGATAGCTTTATAAACCTCTGACTCCCGGAGGACGAGAGGTTCCTGATTAGGGGCGAGCCTGACCTGTGGGGGAGGTCCACCTACGGCCCTGACGGGGTGTTTTTCTCTCAGTGCTTGGGCTGTGGTTTCATCCCTGGGCAAAATTTTGTCCTCACTTGTGATTAACCTGAGTGCCCCGACTGTATTGCCCTCTTCAATTTTCTTGCTGACTTGGGTACCTAATTTTCTGTTGTCGCTGATTGTCGTACTTGGTCTGCCTCGGCGGTGTTTGGTGTGTTTGGGGAGGCGGACTAGGTTGTCAGCCCTCGGAAAATCCCTAATTGCTTTATTGACGGATGAGGCCAGTGTCTTGCCTCCTCTGTCTGGTACACTAAGCATGCATTGCCAAAAAGTAACAGATTGTGCCAGGCTTTGATGGTATCAGGTGCAACAAGGTTATTTGACCCTCTGTTGACTTTTGCGATGAGGTCCGTGTATTTCCCTGCAGCAAAAGAGCGAGAGGCCTTTGGGATGTGGGTGAGTGTCCTGGTTGACGTTGCTTTAATTGCCTCTAGCAGGTCGTCTGTTGCAATGTAATCTGTTGCGATTTGTACTGGTGCAACAGGCTCCTGAGTGCTGCCTCCTCCCACGGGAGGCCTCCCTGACCCAGGACAGTCACCATGCTGGCGTATGACTCTGGAGACAGAGTTGATGCTGACGATGTTCCCACAACCACTGCATGTGCCTCTCCTTTGATTGGCTTCGGGAGGGGTGAGCTGGCTGGTAGCGGCTTCTTCTGCCATCCCCTTAGGTAAAGTGAATGTCACCTTGCACTGGAGTATTTGTCTCTCCCTCCTGGCTGGGGGGGACGAGGTTGTCCCCTATACTATGCGTCATGTCTGGGCAGATGTCTGGGGTGGGTGGGCTCGTGGAGGTGGTGGGTGGGGGTTGGGAGGCTGCGCGCTGGCCCGGTCTGGGAGGGGGGCGGGGAGGGAAGGCGCGACCACCTGATCGTGGGAGGGGGGGGGCGGGGGAGCGGAGGACACTGCACCACACGGAGGGGGGGGAGGGAGACACTACACAGGTGGAGCGGGCGAGCGGGAGACACTACACTCACTGGGGGGGGAGGCACTACACTCAGGGGGTGGGGGGGGGTGCACTACACTCAGGGGGTGGGGGGAGGCACTACACTCAGGGGGTGGGGGGAGGTTGATGTGGCACGTAACACTTGGATAATTTCCTTTTTGTCACTAAACACTGGTGAAAGTGTTATATATATATATATATATATATATATATATATATATATATATATATATATATATATATATATTATTATTAAATATGACCGAAAAAGTAAGATTAATAATTCTAACACGAATTTTCTCAATCTTTCGTACATTTCGTTTCACTGTTGGAGGTAAATCAAAAATCAATTCTCCAAAATTCATTTTTATTTCTAGTCTGACGCGACACGAGCGCGTTTCGTAAAACTTACTACATTTTCAAGACTTTAGTTCACAAATACACAACTGAATAGAACTTACGCATCTCCGATTTTATTCTACATTTGAGTGAGGTGGAAGGGGTGATGTGGCATTAACACAAGACAGAACAAGATGTGGTATTAATAGGGTATTAATTTCATCAACACAAGACAGAACAAGAGTATTAATAGGGTATTAATTTCATCAACACAAGACAGAACACGAAACAATGGATATTGAATAGAAGTGTTTGTAGAAAGCCTATTGGTCCATATTTCTTGATGCTTCTATATTGGAGCGGAGTCTTGAGGTGGGTAGAATATATATATCGCACCAAATATAGAAGCATCAAGAAATATGGACCAATAGGCTTTCTACAAACACTTCTATTCAATATCCATTGTTTCGTGTTCTGTCTTGTGTTGATGAAATTAATACCCTATTAATACCACATCTTAAATGCAAATCACATTAAAAAAAAGAGAAACAAAATGTTGACTGTTTGGCGGTTGTCTCCTGTGGTAAAGTGAAAGGGAAAAACACGCAAAACAAATCTTATAAATAATTAACTTGATACAAATATAAACAAAATAAAGATAATCCCTTGGCTATGTACAGTGCAGATCAAAATATACAAAGACAAAACACAATATAAAATAAAATAATGATTACTTTACTCTACAATAAGCAAAACAAAAATTAGTTAAAGGTGCTGAGAACAGTGGGCTGGCTGAAACCTCTACTAATATACAGGACGTAGGCTTAGATAGAAGCGTCAGCTCGAGAGCACAAGAATATTCTGAGGCCAACTGCTCATGCGAGATTAAATATAGATGATGCAGATGGCGCTGGAGTCGCGTGAAGTCGCTGATTCACTAATGGGGAGAGTGTTGGTTTGAAGTGGTCGTTTGGTGATCGACGAGGTGGTGCGCCGACAGTGAGGGAGGGGGTGAGGAGAATGAGAGTAGGTAGTGTACCCCCTGTAGAGATGTCTGTTATTCCACTTATATGCTATTCTTGAATGTGGTATCATGGTGTTGCAGAAGTATAGAAGTAACGCGATGTAGGAAGGAGCAGGCTAAATCTCTCTTGAAAGAGATTACTGTCACAGCTCTCCCCCGAAGGCTTCTCTTATGGGTTAAGTTACTTCATTAGACGGTAGAGTGGTAGGAGTAGCTGCCTCTACCTCGTAGACTCCGGAGAGGATTCTGCTATGATGTTATCCGAGCCCTTAATGAAGAATATCTCCTGGTTAAAGTTCTGTAGGTAGAGAGCCCAGCGTAGAAGACATTGATTGCTGAATTGGACTTGTTGCAGAAATCGTAAGGGATTGTGGTCTGAATAGATGGTAATGAACCGATTACCTTGTAGGTAAGGTTCGAAATGTTGAAGGTTCAGGACGATGGAGAGGAGTTCTTTTTCTATGGTGCTATAGTTCCTCTGATGAGTCTTCAATTTGTAGCTGAGAGGAAGAACCTCTTCGCCACGCTGTTGCATTAGAACGCCCCCGATGCCGGTGCCACTTGCGTCGACATTGATGATGAAGGGCTTCGTAATATCTGGAGAGGCGAGAATGGGATTAGAACATAGCAGAGACTTTAGTTGTTCAAAGGCAACGGTCTGTTGAATGGTCCAATGATACTTGGACCATTGCTTGGTCCAAGTTACATCGTTGCTTGGGGCTGGTCAGATTAATCAGTGGTGTCGCTACCGTACTAAAACTTTATACAAACCTACGATAGTAAGATGCAAGGCCAAGAAAGCGCAGGAGCTGCTTCCTGGTGTAGGTTGAGGGTAATGCTGAATGGCTTGAGTATGAATGTCTAAAGGAGCTAGGCTGCCATTTCCTATCACATGACCAAGATAACGCACATTACCTTTAGCAAAGGTGACTTGCCCAAGTTGATGGTAAGGCCAGCTGTCAGGAGCTTGGAGAACAATCGTTGCAGCTGGAGCAGATGTTCGTTCCAGGTGTCAGTTGCCACAATGATGTCATCCAAGTAGGCGTAGGTGTGATCTAGGCCATGGATGACGCAGTTGACAGCTCGCTGGAAGGTGGCTGGGGCATTACACAGTCCAAAAGG
>NC_091151.1:4802722-4837408 GCF_040958095.1 Procambarus clarkii
TCCTATGGACCTTAAGTCAAACCCACCTCTTCCCATGGACACCTTTAGTCAGTCCCACCTCTTCCCATGGACACTTTTAGTCAGACCCACCTCTTTCTATGGACACCTTTAGTCAGACCCACCTCTTCCCATGAACACATATAGTTAGACCCACCGCTTCCCATGGACAGCTTTAGTCACTCCCACCTCTTCCCATGGGCTCCTTTAGTCAGACCCACCTCTTCCCAAGGACACCTTTAGTCAGTCCCACCTCTTCCAATGGACACCTTTAGTCATACCCTCCTCTTCCCATGGACACTTTCGTCAGACCCACCTCTTCCCATGGACACTTTAGTCATACCCCCCTCTTCCCATGGACACTTTAGTCAGACCCACCTCTTCCCATGGGCACCTTTAGTCAGACCCACCTCTTCCCATGGGCACCTTTAGTCAGACCCACCTCTTCCCATGGACACCTTTAGTCAGACCCACCTCTTCCCATGGACACCTTTAGTCAGACCTACCTCTTCCCATGGGCACCTTTAGTCAGCCCCACTCCTTCCCATGGACACCTTTAATCAGACCCACCTCTTCCCATGGACACCTTTAGTCAGACCCACCTCTTCCTACGAACACCTTCAATCAGACCTACCTCTTCCCATGGGCACCTTTAGTCAGACCCACCTCTTCCCATGGACACCTATAGTCAGACCCACCTCTTCCCATGGACCCCTTAAGTCAGACCCACCTCTTCCCATGAACACCTTTAATCAGACCCACCTCTTCCCATGGAGACCTTTAGTCAGACCCACCTCTTCCCAAGGACACCTTTAGTCAGACCCACCTCTTCTCATGGACCTTTAGTCAGACCCACCTCTTCCCAAGGGCACCTTTAGTCAGACCCACCTCTTCCCATGGACCTTTAGCCAGACCCACCTCTTCCCCTGGACACCTTTAGTCAGACCCACCTCTTCCCATGGGCACCTTTAATCAGACCCACCTCTTCCCATGGACACTTTAGTCAGACCCACCTCTTTCCATGGACACTTTAGTCAGACCCACCTCATCCCTTGGACACCTATAGTCAGACCCACCTCTTCCCATGGACACCTTCAGTCAGACCCACCTCTTCCCATGGACACTTTTAGTCAGACCCACCTCTTCCCATGGACACATTTAGTCAGACCCACCTTTTCCCATGGACACATTTAGTCAGACCCACCTCTTCCCATGAACACCTTTAGTCAGACCCACCTCTTCCCATGGGCAATTTAGTCAGACCCAGCTCTTCCCGTGGACACCTATAGTCAGACCCACCTTCTCCCATGGACACTTCAGTCAGACCCACCTCTTCCCGTGGACACTTTTAGTAAGACCCACCTCTTCCCAAGGACATTTTTAGTTAGCCCCACCTCTTCCCTTGGACACTTCAGTCAGACCCACCTCTTCCCATGGACACTTTAGTCGGACCCACCTCTTCCCATTGGCACCTTTAGTCAGACCCACCTCCTCCTACGAACACCTTTATTCAGACCCACCTCTACCTGTGAACACCTTTAGTCAGACCCACCTCTTCCCATGGACACCTTTAGTCAGACCCACCTCTTCCCATGGACACCTTTAGTCAGTACCACGTTTTCCCATGGACACCTTTATTCAGACCCACCTCTTTCCATGGGCACCTTTAGGCAGACCCACCTCATCCCATAGACACCTTTAGTCAGACCCACCTCTTCCCATGGACACTTTAGTCAGACCCACCTCTTCCCATAGACACCTTTAGTCAGACCCACCTCTTCCCGTGGACACCTTTAGTCAGAACCACATCTTCCCTTTGGCAATTTAGTCAGATCCACCTCTTCCCATGGACACTTTTGTCAGACCCACATCTTCCCATGGACACCTTTAGTCAGACCCACCTCTTCCCGTAGACACTTTAGTCAGACCCACCTCTTCCCACAGACACCTTTAGTCAGACCCACCTCTTCCCATAGACACCTTTAGTCAGACCCACCTCTTCCCATGGACACATTTAATCAGACCCACCTCTTCCCATGAACACCTTTAGTCAGACCCACCTCTTCCCATGGGCAATTTAGTCAGACCCACCTCTTCCCGTGGACACCTATAGTCAGAACCACCTTCTCCCATGGACACTTCAGTCAGACCCACCTCTTCCCATGGACACTTCAGTCAGACCCACCTCTTCCCATGGACACCTTTAGTCAGACCCACCTCTTCCCATGGACACCTATAGTCAGACCCACCTCTTCCCATGGACACCTTTAGTCAGACCCACCTCTACCCATGGGCACCTTTAGTCAGACCCACCTCTTCCCATGGACAATTTTAGTCAGACCCACCTCTTCCCATGGACACTTCAGTCAGACCCACCTCTTCCCATGGAGACCTTTAATCAGACCCACCTCTTCCCATGGACACCTTTAGTCAGACCCACCTCTTCCCATGGATACTTTAGTCAAACCCACCTCTTCCCATGGACACCTATAGTCAGACCCAGCTCTTCCCATCGACACCTATAGTCAGACCCACCTCTTCCCATATACAATTTTAGTCAGACCCACCTCTTTCCATGGACACTTTAGTCAGACCCACCTCTTCCCATGGACACTTTAGTCAGACCCATCTCTTCCCATGGGCACCTTTTGTCAGACCCACCTCTTCCCATGGACACCTTTAGTCAGACCCACCTCTTCCCATGGACACATTTAGTCAGACCCACCTCTTCCCATGGACGCTTTAGTCAGACCCACCTCTTCCCGTGGACACCTTCAGTCAGACCCACCTCTTCCCATGGACCTTCAGTCAGACCCACTCTTCCCGTGGACACCTTTAGTCAGACACACATCTTCCCGTGGACACTTTAGTCAGACCCACCTCTTCCCATAGACACCTTTAGTCAGACCCACCTTTTCCAATGGACACATTTAATCAGACCCACCTCTTCCCATGAACACCTTTAGTCAGACCCACCTCTTTCCATGGGCAATTTAGTCAGACCCACCTCTTCCCGTGGACACCTATAGTCAGACCCACCTTCTCCCATGGACACTTCAGTCAGACCCACCTCTTCCCGTGGACACCTTTAGTCAGACCCACCTCTTCCCAAGGACATTTTTAGTCAGACCCACCTCTTCCCATGGACACTTTAGTCAGACCCACCTCTTCCCGTGGACACCTTTAGTCAGACCCACCTCTTCCCATGGACACCTTTAGTCAGACCCACCTCTTCCCAAGGACACCTTTAGTCAGACCCACCTCTTCCCATGGACACCTTTAGTCAGACCCACCTCTTCCCAAGGACACCGTTAGTCAGACCCACCTCTTCCCATGGACCTTTAGTCAGACCCACCTCTTCCCATGGGCACCTTTAATCAGACCCACCTCTTCCCATGGACACTTTAGTCAGACCCACCTCTTTTCATGGACACTTTAGTCAGACCCACCTCTTCCCATGGACACTTTAGTCAGACCCACCTCTTCCCGTGGACACCTTTAATCAGACCCACCTCTTCCCTTGGACACCTTAAGTCAGACCCACCTCTTCCCATGGGCACCTTTAGTCAGACCCACCTCTTCCCATGGACACTTTAATCAGACCCACCTCTTTCCATGGACACTTTAGTCAGACCCACCTCTTCCCATGGACACCTTTAATCAGACCCACCTCTTCCCTTGGACACCTATAGTCAAACAAATCTCTTCCCATGGATATTTTAGTCAGACCCATCTCTTCCCATGGACACCTTTAGTCAGTCCCACCTCCTCCTATGGACACCTATAGTCAGACCCACCTCTTCTTATGGACACCTTCAGTCAGACCAACCTCTTCCCATGGACACTTTTAGTCAGACCCACCTCTTCCCATGGGCACTTTTAGTCAGACCCACCTCTTCCCATGGACACATTCAGTCAGACCCACCTCTTCCCATGGACACATTTAGTCAGACCCACCTCTTCCCATGGTCACCTTTAGTCAGACCCACCTCTTCCCATGGACCTTCAGTCAGACCCACCTCTTCCCGTGGACACCTTTAGTCAGACCCACCTCTTCCCGTGGACACTTTAGTCAGACCCACCTCTTCCCATAGACACATTTAGTCAGACCCTCCTTTTCCAATGGACACATTTAATCAGACCCACCTCTTCCCATGAACACCTTCAGTCAGACCCACCTCTTCCCATGGGCAATTTAGTCAGACCCACCTCTTCCCGTGGACACCTATAGTCAGACCCACCTTCTCCCATGGACACTTCAGTCAGACCCACCTCTTCAAGTGGACACCTTTAGTCAGACCCACCTCTTCCCAAGGACACCTTTAGTCAGACCCACCTCTTCCCATGGACACCTATAGTCAAACCCACCTCTTCCCATGGACACCTTTAGTCAGACCCACCTCTTCCCAAGGACACCTTTAGTCAGACCCACTTCTTCCCATGGACCTTTAGTCAGACCCACCTCTTCCCAAGGGCACCTTTAGTCAGACCTACCTCTTCCCATGGACCTTTAGCCAGACCCACCTCTTCCCGTGGACACCTTTAGTCAGACCCACCTCTTCCCATGGGCACTTTAATCAGACCCACCTCTTCCCATGGACACTTTAGTCAGACCCACCTCTTTCCATGGACACTTTAGTCAGACCCACCTCTTCCCATGGACACTTTAGTCAGACCCACCTCATCCCTTGGACACCTATAGTCAGACCCACCTCTTCCCAAGGACACCTTTAGTCAGACCCACCTCTTCCCATGGACACCTTAGTCAGACCCACCTCTTCCCATGGACACCTTTAGTCAGACCCACCTCTTCCCATGGACACCTATAGTCAGACAAACCTCTTCCCTTGGATATTTTAGTCAGACCCATCTCTTCCCATGGACACCTTTAGTCAGTCCCACCTCCTCTAATGGACACCTATAGTCAGACCCACCTCTTCGTATGGACACCTTCAGTCAGACCCACCTCTTCCCATGGACACTTTTAGTCAGACCCACCTCTTCCCATGGGCACTTTTAGTCAGACCCACCTCTTCCCATGGACACATTCAGTCAGACCCACCTCTTCCCATGGACACATTTAGTCAGACCCACCTCTTCCCATGGACACATTTAGTCAGACCCACCTCTTCCCATGGACACATTTAGTCAGACCCACCTCTTCCCATGGACAACTTTAGTCAGACCCACCTCTTCCCATGGACAACTTTAGTCAGACCCACCTCTTCCCATGGGCACCTTTAGTCAGACCCACTTCTTTCCATGGACACCTTTAGTCAGACCCACCTGTTCCCGTGGACACCTTTAGTCAGTCCCACGTCTTCCCATTTACACCTTTAGTCAGACCCACCTCTTCCCATGGACACATTTAGTCAGACCCACCTCTTCCCATGGACACATTTAATCAGACCCACCTCTTCCCATGGTCACCTTTAGTCAGACCCACCTCTTCCCATGAAACACCTTTAGTCAGACCCACCTCTTCCTATGGAGACCTTTAGTCAGACAAACCTCTTCCCATGGAGACCTTTAGTCAGACTTACCTCTTCCCATGGACACTTTAGTAAGACCCACCTCTTCCAATGGACACCTTTAGTCAGACCCACGTCTTCCCATGGAGACCTTTAGTCAGACCCACCTCTTCCCATGGACACCTTTAGTCAGACCCACCTCTTCCCATGGACACCTTTAGTCAGTTCCACGTCTTTCCATGGACACCTTTAGTCAGACCCACCTCGTCCCATGGGCACCTTTTGTCAGACCCACCTCTTCCCATGGACACCTTTAGTCAGACCCACCTCTTCCCATGGACACCTTTAGTCAGACCCACCTCTTCCCATGGACACCTTTAGTCAGACCCACCTCTTCCCATGGACACCTTTAGTCAGACCCACCTCTTCCCATGGACACCTTTAGTCAGACCCACCTCTTCCCATGGACACCATTAATCAAACCCACCTCTTCCCATGGACACCTTTAGTCAGACCCACCTCTTCCTAAGCACACCTTTAGTCAGACCCACCTCCTCCTACGAACACCTTTAGTCAGACCCACCTCTTCCCATGGACACTTTTAGTCAGACCCACCTCTTCCTACGAACACCTTTAATCAGACCCACCTCTTTCCATGGACACCTTTAGTCAGTCCCACCTCTTTCCATGGGCAATTTAGTCAGACCCACCTCTTCCCGTGGACACCTTTAGTCAGACCCACCTCTTCCCATGGACAATTTAGTCAGATCCACCTCTTCCCATGGACACTTTATTCAGACCCACAGCTTCCCATGGACACCTTTAGTCAGACCCACCTCTTCCCGTGGACACTTTAGTCAGACCCACCTCTTCCTATAGACACCATTAGTCAGACCCACCTCTTCCCATGGACACATTTAATCAGACCCACCTCTTCCCATGGACACCTTTAGTCAGACCCACCTCTTCCCATGAACACCTTTAGTCAGACCCACCTCTTCCCATTGGCAATTCAGTCAGACCCACCTCTTCCCGTGGACACCTATAGTCAGACACACCTTCTCCCATGGACACTTCAGTCAGACCCACCTCTTCCTATGGACACCTTTAGTCAGACCCACCTCTTCCCATGGACACCTTTAGTCAGACCCTTCTCTTCCCATGGACACCTTTAGTCAGTCCCACGTCTTCCCATGGAAACCTTTAGTCAGACCCACCTCTTCCCATGAACACTTTAGTAAGACCCACCTCTTCCCATGGACACCTTTAGTCAGTCCCACGTCTTTCCATGGACACCTTTAGTCAGACCCACCTCTTCCCATGGGCACCTTTTGTCAGACCCACCTCTTCCCATGGACACCTTTAGTCAGACCCACCTCTTCCCATGGACACCTTTAGTCAGACCCACCTCTTCCCATGGACACCTTTAGTCAGACCCACCTCTTCCCATGGACACCTTTAGTCAGACCCACCTCTTCCCATGGACACCTTTAGTCAGACCCACCTCTTCCCATGGACACCATTAATCAGACCCACCTCTTCCCATGGACACCTTTAGTCAGACCCACCTCTTCCTAAGCACACCTTTAGTCAGACCCACCTCCTCCTACGAACACCTTTAGTCAGACCCACCTCTTCCCATGGACACTTTTAGTCAGACCCACCTCTTCCTACGAACACCTTTAATCAGACCCACCTCTTTCCATGGACACCTTTAGTCAGTCCCACCTCTTCCCATGGGCAATTTAGTCAGACCCACCTCTTCCCGTGGACAATTTAGTCAGATCCACCTCTTCCCATGGACACTTTATTCAGACCCACAGCTTCCCATGGACACCTTTAGTCAGACCCACCTCTTCCCGTGGACACTTTAGTCAGACCCACCTCTTCCTATAGACACCATTAGTCAGACCCACCTCTTCCCATGGACACATTTAATCAGACCCACCTTTTCCCATGAACACCTTTAGTCAGACCCACCTCTTCCCATGAACACCTTTAGTCAGACCCACCTCTTCCCATTGGCAATTCAGTCAGACCCACCTCTTCCCGTGGACACCTATAGTCAGACACACCTTCTCCCATGGACACTTCAGTCAGACCCACCTCTTCCTATGGACACCTTTAGTCAGACCCACCTCTTCCCATGGACACCTTTAGTCAGACCCTTCTCTTCCCATGGACACCTTTAGTCAGTCCCACGTCTTCCCATGGAAACCTTTAGTCAGACCCACCTCTTCCCATGAACACTTTAGTAAGACCCACCTCTTCCCATGGACACCTTTAGTCAGACCCACCTCTTCCCATGGAGACCTTTAGTCAGACCCACCTCTTTCCATGGAGACCTTTAGTCAGACCCACGTCTTCCCATGGACACCTATAGTCAGACACACCTTCTCCCATGGACACTTCAGTCAGACCCACCTCTTCCTATGGACACTTTTAGTCAGACCCACCTCTTCCCATGGACACCTTTAGTCAGACCCTTCTCTTCCCATGGACACCTTTAGTCAGTCCCACGTCTTCCCATGGAAACCTTTAGTCAGACCCACCTCTTCCCATGAACACTTTAGTAAGACCCACCTCTTCCCATGGACACCTTTAGTCAGACCCACCTCTTCCCATGGAGACCTTTAGTCAGACCCACCTCTTCCCATGGAGACCTTTAGTCCGACTTACCTCTTCCCATGGACACTTTAGTAAGACCCACCTCTTCCAATGGACACCTTTAGTCAGACCCACGTCTTCCCATGGAGACCTTTAGTCAGACCCACCTCTTCCCATGGACACCTTTAGTCAGACCCACCTCTTCCCATGGACACCTTTAGTCAGACCCACCTCTTCCCATGGACACCTTTAGTGAGACCCACCTCTTCCCATGGACACCTTTAGTCAGACCCACCTCTTCCCATGGACACCTTTAGTCAGACCCACCTCTTCCCATGGACACCTTTAATCAGACCCACCTCTTCCTAAGCACACCTTTAGTCAGACCCACCTCCTCCTACGAACACCTTTAGTCAGACCCACCTCTTCCCATGGACACTTTTAGTCAGACCCACCTCTTCCTACGAACACCTTTAATCAGACCCACCTCTTTCCATGGACACCTTTAGTCAGTCCCACCTCTTCCCATGGGCAATTTAGTCAGACCCACCTCTTCCCGTGGACACCTTTAGTCAGACCCACCTCTTCCCATGGACAATTTAGTCAGATCCACCTCTTCCCATGGACACTTTATTCAGACCCACAGCTTCCCATGGACACCTTTAGTCAGACCCACCTCTTCCCGTGGACACTTTAGTCAGACCCACCTCTTCCTATAGACACCATTAGTCAGACCCACCTCTTCCCATGGACACATTTAATCAGACCCACCTCTTCCCATGGACACCTTTTGTCAGACCCACCTCTTCCCATGAACACCTTTAGTCAGACCCACCTCTTCCCATGGGCAATTCAGTCAGACCCACCTCTTCCCGTGGACACCTATAGTCAGACACACCTTCTCCCATGGACACTTCAGTCAGACCCACCTCTTCCTATGGACACCTTTAGTCAGACCCACCTCTTCCCATGGACACCTTTAGTCAGACCCTCCTCTTCCCATGGACACCTTTAGTCAGTCCCACGTCTTCCCATGGAAACCTTTAGTCAGACCCACCTCTTCCCATGGAGACCTTTAGTCAGACCCACGTCTTCCCATGGACACCTTTAGTCCGACCCACTTCTTCCCATGGACACCTTTAGTCAGTCCCCCGTCTTCCCATGGACACCTTTAGTCAGAGCCACCTCTTTCTTTGGGCACCTTTAGTCAGACCCACCTCTTCCCATGAACACCTTTAGTCAGACCCACCTCTTCCCATCGACACTTTAGTAAGACCCATCTCTTCCCATGGGCACCTTTAGTCAGACCCACCTCTTCCCATGAACAGCTTTAGTCAGACCCACCTCTTCCCATGGACACCTTTAGTCAGACTCACCTCTTCCCGTGGACACCTTTAGTCAGACTCATCTCTTCCCGTGGACACCTTTAGTCAGACCCACCTCTTGTCATGGACCTTTAGTCAGACCCACCTCTTCCCATGGACACCTTAAGTCAGACCCACTTCTTCCCATGGACCTTTAGTCACACCCACCTCTTCCCGTGGACACCTTTAATCAGACCCAATTCTTCTTATGGACCTTTAGTCAGACCCACCTCTTCCCATGGACACCTTTATTCAGTCCCACCTCTTCCCATGGACACTTTTAGTCAGACCCACCTCTTTCTATGGACACCTTTAGTCAGACCCACCTCTTCCCATGAACACATATAGTTAGACCCACCGCTTCCCATGGACACCTTTAGTCACTCCCACCTCTTCCCATGGGCTCTTTTAGTCAGACCCACCTCTTCCCATGGACACCTTTAGTCAGTCCCACCTCTTCCTATGGACACCTTTAGTCATACCCTCCTCTTCCCATGGACACTTTCGTCAGACCCACCTCTTCCCATGGACACTTTAGTCATACCCCCCTCTTCCCATGGACACTTTAGTCAGACCCACCTCTTCCCATGGGCACCTTTAGTCAGACCCACCTCTTCCCATGGGCACCTTTAGGTAGACCCACCTCTTCCCATGGACACCTTTAGTCAGACCCACCTCTTCCCATGGACACCTTTAGTCAGACCTACCTCTTCCCATGGGCACCTTTAGTCAGCCCCACTCCTTCCCATGGACACCTTTAATCAGACCCACCTCTTCCCATGGACACCTTTAGTCAGACCCACCTCTTCCTACGAACACCTTCAATCAGACCCACCTCTTCCCATGGGCACCTTTAGTCAGACCCACCTCTTCCCATGGACAACTATAGTCAGACCCACCTCTTCCCATGGACCCCTTTAGTCAGACCCACCTCTTCCCATGAACACCTTTAATCAGACCCACCTCTTCCCATGGAGACCTTTAGTCAGACCCACCTCTTCCCATGGACACCTTTAGTCAGACCCACCTCTTCCTATGGAGACCTTTAGTCAGAACCACCTCTTCCCATGGAGACCTTTAGTCAGACTTACCTCTTCCCATGGACACTTTAGTAAGACCCACCTCTTCCAATGGACACCTTTAGTCAGACCCACGTCTTCCCATGGAGACCTTTAGTCAGACCCACCTCTTCCCATGGACACCTTTAGTCAGACCCACCTCTTCCCATGAACACCTTTAATCAGACCCACCTCTTCCCATGGAGACCTTTAGTCAGACCCACCTCTTCCCATGGACACCTTTAGTCAGACCCACCTCTTCCTATGGAGACCTTTAGTCAGAACCACCTCTTCCCATGGAGACCTTTAGTCAGACTTACCTCTTCCCATGGACACTTTAGTAAGACCCACCTCTTCCAATGGACACCTTTAGTCAGACCCACCTCTTCCCATGGACACCTTTAGTCAGACCCACCTCTTCCCATGGACACCTTTAATCAGACCCACCTCTTCCCATGGACACCTTTAGTCAGACCCACCTCTTCCTAAGCACACCTTTAGTCAGACCCACCTCCTCCTACGAACACCTTTATTCAGACCCACCTCTTCCCATGGACACTTTTAGTCAGACCCACCTCTTCCTACGAACATCTTTAATCAGACCCACCTCTTTCCTTGGACACCTTTAGTCAGTCCCACCTCTTCCCATGGGCAATTTAGTCAGACCCACCTCTTCCCGTGGACACCTTTAGTCAGACCCACCTCTTCCCATGGACAATTTAGTCAGATCCACCTCTTCCCATGGACACTTTATTCAGACCCACAGCTTCCCATGGACACCTTTAGTCAGACCCACCTCTTCCCGTGGACACTTTAGTCAGACCCACCTCTTCCTATAGACACCATTAGTCAGACCCACCTCTTCCCATGGACACATTTAATCAGACCCACCTCTTCCCATGGACACCTTTAGTCAGACCCACCTCTTCCCATGAACACCTTTAGTCAGACCCACCTCTTCCCATGGGCAATTCAGTCAGACCCACCTCTTCCCGTGGACACCTATAGTCAGACACACCTTCTCCCATGGACACTTCAGTCAGACCCACCTCTTCCTATGGACACCTTTAGTCAGACCCACCTCTTCCCATGGACACCTTTAGTCAGACCCTCCTCTTCCCATGGACACCTTTAGTCAGTCCCGCGTCTTCCCATGGAAACCTTTAGTCAGACCCACCTCTTCCCATGGACACTTTAGTCATACCCCCTCTTCCCATGGACACTTTAGTCAGACCCACCTCTTCCCATGGGCACCTTTAGTCAGACCCACCTCTTCCCATGGGCACCTTTAGGTAGACCCACCTCTTCCCATGGACACCTTTAGTCAGACCCACCTCTTCCCATGGACACCTTTAGTCAGACCTACCTCTTCCCATGGGCACCTTTAGTCAGCCCCACTCCTTCCCATGGACACCTTTAATCAGACCCACCTCTTCCCATGGACACCTTTAATCAGACCCACCTCTTCCTACGAACACCTTCAATCAGACCCACCTCTTCCCATGGGCACCTTTAGTCAGACCCACCTCTTCCCATGGACAACTATAGTCAGAACCACCTCTTCCCATGGACCCCTTTAGTCAGACCCACCTCTTGCCATAAACACCTTTAATCAAACCCACCTCTTCCCATGGAGACCTTTAGTCAGACCCACCTCTTCCCATGGACACCTTTAGTCAGACCCACCTCTTCCTATGGAGACCTTTAGTCAGAACCACCTCTTCCCATGGAGACCTTTAGTCAGACTTACCTCTTCCCATGAACACTTTAGTAAGACCCACCTCTTCCAATGGACACCTTTAGTCAGACCCACATCTTCCCATGGAGACCTTTAGTCAGACCCACCTCTTCCCATGGACACCTTTAGTCAGACCCACCTCTTCCCATGGACACCTTTAGTCAGTCCCACGTCTTTCCATGGACACCTTTAGTCAGACCCACCTCTTCCCATGGGCACCTTTTGTCAGACCCACCTCTTCCCATGGACACCTTTAGTCAGACCCACCTCTTCCCATGGACACCTTTAGTCAGACCCACCTCTTCCCATGGACACCTTTAGTCAGACCCACCTCTTCCCATGGACACCTTTAGTCAGACCCACCTCTTCCCATGGACACCTTTAGTCAGACCCACCTCTTCCCATGGACACCTTTAATCAGACCCACCTCTTCCCATGGACACCTTTAGTCAGACCCACCTCTTCCTAAGCACACCTTTAGTCAGACCCACCTCCTCCTACGAACACCTTTAGTCAGACCCACCTCTTCCCATGGACACTTTTAGTCAGACCCACCTCTTCCTACGAACACCTTTAATCAGACCCACCTCTTTCCATGGACACCTTTAGTCAGTCCCACCTCTTCCCATGGGCAATTTAGTCAGACCCACCTCTTCCCGTGGACACCTTTAGTCAGACTCACCTCTTCCCATGGACAATTTAGTCAGATCCACCTCTTCCCATGGACACTTTATTCAGACCCACAGCTTCCCATGGACACCTTTAGTCAGACCCACCTCTTCCCGTGGACACCTTTAGTCAGACTCACCTCTTCCCATGGACAATTTAGTCAGATCCACCTCTTCCCATGGACACTTTATTCAGACCCACAGCTTCCCATGGACACCTTTAGTCAGACCCACCTCTTCCCGTGGACACTTTAGTCAGACCCACCTCTTCCTATAGACACCATTAGTCAGACCCACCTCTTCCCATGGACACATTTAATCAGACCCACCTCTTCCCATGGACACCTTTAGTCAGACCCACCTCTTCCCATGAACACCTTTATTCAGACCCACCTCCTCCTACGAACACCTTTAGTCAGACCCACCTCTTCCCATGGACACTTTTAGTCAGACCCACCTCTTCCTACGAACACCTTTAATCAGACCCACCTCTTTCCATGGACACCTTTAGTCAGTCCCACCTCTTTCCATGGGCAATTTAGTCAGACCCACCTCTTCCCGTGGACACCTTTAGTCAGACCCACCTCTTCCCATGGACAATTTAGTCAGATCCACCTCTTCCCATGGACACTTTATTCAGACCCACAGCTTCCCATGGACACCTTTAGTCAGACCCACCTCTTCCCGTGGACACTTTAGTCAGACCCACCTCTTCCTATAGACACCATTAGTCAGACCCACCTCTTCCCATGGACACATTTAATCAGACCCACCTCTTCCCATGGACACCTTTAGTCAGACCCACCTCTTCCCATGAACACCTTTAGTCAGACCCACCTCTTCCCATTGGCAATTCAGTCAGACCCACCTCTTCCCGTGGACACCTATAGTCAGACACACCTTCTCCCATGGACACTTCAGTCAGACCCACCTCTTCCTATGGACACCTTTAGTCAGACCCACCTCTTCCCATGGACACCTTTAGTCAGACCCTTCTCTTCCCATGGACACCTTTAGTCAGTCCCACGTCTTCCCATGGAAACCTTTAGTCAGACCCACCTCTTCCCATGAACACTTTAGTAAGACCCACCTCTTCCCATGGACACCTTTAGTCAGTCCCACGTCTTTCCATGGACACCTTTAGTCAGACCCACCTCTTCCCATGGGCACCTTTTGTCAGACCCACCTCTTCCCATGGACACCTTTAGTCAGACCCACCTCTTCCCATGGACACCTTTAGTCAGACCCACCTCTTCCCATGGACACCTTTAGTCAGACCCACCTCTTCCCATGGACACCTTTAGTCAGACCCACCTCTTCCCATGGACACCTTTAGTCAGACCCACCTCTTCCCATGGACACCATTAATCAGACCCACCTCTTCCCATGGACACCTTTAGTCAGACCCACCTCTTCCTAAGCACACCTTTAGTCAGACCCACCTCCTCCTACGAACACCTTTAGTCAGACCCACCTCTTCCCATGGACACTTTTAGTCAGACCCACCTCTTCCTACGAACACCTTTAATCAGACCCACCTCTTTCCATGGACACCTTTAGTCAGTCCCACCTCTTCCCATGGGCAATTTAGTCAGACCCACCTCTTCCCGTGGACAATTTAGTCAGATCCACCTCTTCCCATGGACACTTTATTCAGACCCACAGCTTCCCATGGACACCTTTAGTCAGACCCACCTCTTCCCGTGGACACTTTAGTCAGACCCACCTCTTCCTATAGACACCATTAGTCAGACCCACCTCTTCCCATGGACACATTTAATCAGACCCACCTTTTCCCATGAACACCTTTAGTCAGACCCACCTCTTCCCATGAACACCTTTAGTCAGACCCACCTCTTCCCATTGGCAATTCAGTCAGACCCACCTCTTCCCGTGGACACCTATAGTCAGACACACCTTCTCCCATGGACACTTCAGTCAGACCCACCTCTTCCTATGGACACCTTTAGTCAGACCCACCTCTTCCCATGGACACCTTTAGTCAGACCCTTCTCTTCCCATGGACACCTTTAGTCAGTCCCACGTCTTCCCATGGAAACCTTTAGTCAGACCCACCTCTTCCCATGAACACTTTAGTAAGACCCACCTCTTCCCATGGACACCTTTAGTCAGACCCACCTCTTCCCATGGAGACCTTTAGTCAGACCCACCTCTTTCCATGGAGACCTTTAGTCAGACCCACGTCTTCCCATGGACACCTATAGTCAGACACACCTTCTCCCATGGACACTTCAGTCAGACCCACCTCTTCCTATGGACACTTTTAGTCAGACCCACCTCTTCCCATGGACACCTTTAGTCAGACCCTTCTCTTCCCATGGACACCTTTAGTCAGTCCCACGTCTTCCCATGGAAACCTTTAGTCAGACCCACCTCTTCCCATGAACACTTTAGTAAGACCCACCTCTTCCCATGGACACCTTTAGTCAGACCCACCTCTTCCCATGGAGACCTTTAGTCAGACCCACCTCTTCCCATGGAGACCTTTAGTCCGACTTACCTCTTCCCATGGACACTTTAGTAAGACCCACCTCTTCCAATGGACACCTTTAGTCAGACCCACGTCTTCCCATGGAGACCTTTAGTCAGACCCACCTCTTCCCATGGACACCTTTAGTCAGACCCACCTCTTCCCATGGACACCTTTAGTCAGACCCACCTCTTCCCATGGACACCTTTAGTGAGACCCACCTCTTCCCATGGACACCTTTAGTCAGACCCACCTCTTCCCATGGACACCTTTAGTCAGACCCACCTCTTCCCATGGACACCTTTAATCAGACCCACCTCTTCCTAAGCACACCTTTAGTCAGACCCACCTCCTCCTACGAACACCTTTAGTCAGACCCACCTCTTCCCATGGACACTTTTAGTCAGACCCACCTCTTCCTACGAACACCTTTAATCAGACCCACCTCTTTCCATGGACACCTTTAGTCAGTCCCACCTCTTCCCATGGGCAATTTAGTCAGACCCACCTCTTCCCGTGGACACCTTTAGTCAGACCCACCTCTTCCCATGGACAATTTAGTCAGATCCACCTCTTCCCATGGACACTTTATTCAGACCCACAGCTTCCCATGGACACCTTTAGTCAGACCCACCTCTTCCCGTGGACACTTTAGTCAGACCCACCTCTTCCTATAGACACCATTAGTCAGACCCACCTCTTCCCATGGACACATTTAATCAGACCCACCTCTTCCCATGGACACCTTTTGTCAGACCCACCTCTTCCCATGAACACCTTTAGTCAGACCCACCTCTTCCCATGGGCAATTCAGTCAGACCCACCTCTTCCCGTGGACACCTATAGTCAGACACACCTTCTCCCATGGACACTTCAGTCAGACCCACCTCTTCCTATGGACACCTTTAGTCAGACCCACCTCTTCCCATGGACACCTTTAGTCAGACCCTCCTCTTCCCATGGACACCTTTAGTCAGTCCCACGTCTTCCCATGGAAACCTTTAGTCAGACCCACCTCTTCCCATGGAGACCTTTAGTCAGACCCACGTCTTCCCATGGACACCTTTAGTCCGACCCACTTCTTCCCATGGACACCTTTAGTCAGTCCCCCGTCTTCCCATGGACACCTTTAGTCAGAGCCACCTCTTTCTTTGGGCACCTTTAGTCAGACCCACCTCTTCCCATGAACACCTTTAGTCAGACCCACCTCTTCCCATCGACACTTTAGTAAGACCCATCTCTTCCCATGGGCACCTTTAGTCAGACCCACCTCTTCCCATGAACACCTTTAGTCAGACCCACCTCTTCCCATCGACACTTTAGTAAGACCCATCTCTTCCCATGGGCACCTTTAGTCAGACCCACCTCTTCCCATGAACAGCTTTAGTCAGACCCACCTCTTCCCATGGACACCTTTAGTCACTCACCTCTTCCCGTGGACACCTTTAGTCAGACTCATCTCTTCCCGTGGACACCTTTAGTCAGACCCACCTCTTGTCATGGACCTTTAGTCAGACCCACCTCTTCCCATGGACACCTTAAGTCAGACCCACTTCTTCCCATGGACCTTTAGTCACACCCACCTCTTCCCGTGGACACCTTTAATCAGACCCAATTCTTCTTATGGACCTTTAGTCAGACCCACCTCTTCCCATGGACACCTTTATTCAGTCCCACCTCTTCCCATGGACACTTTTAGTCAGACCCACCTCTTTCTATGGACACCTTTAGTCAGACCCACCTCTTCCCATGAACACATATAGTTAGACCCACCGCTTCCCATGGACACCTTTAGTCACTCCCACCTCTTCCCATGGGCTCTTTTAGTCAGACCCACCTCTTCCCATGGACACCTTTAGTCAGTCCCACCTCTTCCTATGGACACCTTTAGTCATACCCTCCTCTTCCCATGGACACTTTCGTCAGACCCACCTCTTCCCATGGACACTTTAGTCATACCCCCCTCTTCCCATGGACACTTTAGTCAGACCCACCTCTTCCCATGGGCACCTTTAGTCAGACCCACCTCTTCCCATGGGCACCTTTAGGTAGACCCACCTCTTCCCATGGACACCTTTAGTCAGACCCACCTCTTCCCATGGACACCTTTAGTCAGACCTACCTCTTCCCATGGGCACCTTTAGTCAGCCCCACTCCTTCCCATGGACACCTTTAATCAGACCCACCTCTTCCCATGGACACCTTTAGTCAGACCCACCTCTTCCTACGAACACCTTCAATCAGACCCACCTCTTCCCATGGGCACCTTTAGTCAGACCCACCTCTTCCCATGGACAACTATAGTCAGACCCACCTCTTCCCATGGACCCCTTTAGTCAGACCCACCTCTTCCCATGAACACCTTTAATCAGACCCACCTCTTCCCATGGAGACCTTTAGTCAGACCCACCTCTTCCCATGGACACCTTTAGTCAGACCCACCTCTTCCTATGGAGACCTTTAGTCAGAACCACCTCTTCCCATGGAGACCTTTAGTCAGACTTACCTCTTCCCATGGACACTTTAGTAAGACCCACCTCTTCCAATGGACACCTTTAGTCAGACCCACGTCTTCCCATGGAGACCTTTAGTCAGACCCACCTCTTCCCATGGACACCTTTAGTCAGACCCACCTCTTCCCATGAACACCTTTAATCAGACCCACCTCTTCCCATGGAGACCTTTAGTCAGACCCACCTCTTCCCATGGACACCTTTAGTCAGACCCACCTCTTCCTATGGAGACCTTTAGTCAGAACCACCTCTTCCCATGGAGACCTTTAGTCAGACTTACCTCTTCCCATGGACACTTTAGTAAGACCCACCTCTTCCAATGGACACCTTTAGTCAGACCCACCTCTTCCCATGGACACCTTTAGTCAGACCCACCTCTTCCCATGGACACCTTTAATCAGACCCACCTCTTCCCATGGACACCTTTAGTCAGACCCACCTCTTCCTAAGCACACCTTTAGTCAGACCCACCTCCTCCTACGAACACCTTTATTCAGACCCACCTCTTCCCATGGACACTTTTAGTCAGACCCACCTCTTCCTACGAACATCTTTAATCAGACCCACCTCTTTCCTTGGACACCTTTAGTCAGTCCCACCTCTTCCCATGGGCAATTTAGTCAGACCCACCTCTTCCCGTGGACACCTTTAGTCAGACCCACCTCTTCCCATGGACAATTTAGTCAGATCCACCTCTTCCCATGGACACTTTATTCAGACCCACAGCTTCCCATGGACACCTTTAGTCAGACCCACCTCTTCCCGTGGACACTTTAGTCAGACCCACCTCTTCCTATAGACACCATTAGTCAGACCTACCTCTTCCCATGGACACATTTAATCAGACCCACCTCTTCCCATGGACACCTTTAGTCAGACCCACCTCTTCCCATGAACACCTTTAGTCAGACCCACCTCTTCCCATGGGCAATTCAGTCAGACCCACCTCTTCCCGTGGACACCTATAGTCAGACACACCTTCTCCCATGGACACTTCAGTCAGACCCACCTCTTCCTATGGACACCTTTAGTCAGACCCACCTCTTCCCATGGACACCTTTAGTCAGACCCTCCTCTTCCCATGGACACCTTTAGTCAGTCCCGCGTCTTCCCATGGAAACCTTTAGTCAGACCCACCTCTTCCCATGGACACTTTAGTCATACCCCCTCTTCCCATGGACACTTTAGTCAGACCCACCTCTTCCCATGGGCACCTTTAGTCAGACCCACCTCTTCCCATGGGCACCTTTAGGTAGACCCACCTCTTCCCATGGACACCTTTAGTCAGACCCACCTCTTCCCATGGACACCTTTAGTCAGACCTACCTCTTCCCATGGGCACCTTTAGTCAGCCCCACTCCTTCCCATGGACACCTTTAATCAGACCCACCTCTTCCCATGGACACCTTTAATCAGACCCACCTCTTCCTACGAACACCTTCAATCAGACCCACCTCTTCCCATGGGCACCTTTAGTCAGACCCACCTCTTCCCATGGACAACTATAGTCAGAACCACCTCTTCCCATGGACCCCTTTAGTCAGACCCACCTCTTGCCATAAACACCTTTAATCAAACCCACCTCTTCCCATGGAGACCTTTAGTCAGACCCACCTCTTCCCATGGACACCTTTAGTCAGACCCACCTCTTCCTATGGAGACCTTTAGTCAGAACCACCTCTTCCCATGGAGACCTTTAGTCAGACTTACCTCTTCCCATGAACACTTTAGTAAGACCCACCTCTTCCAATGGACACCTTTAGTCAGACCCACGTCTTCCCATGGAGACCTTTAGTCAGACCCACCTCTTCCCATGGACACCTTTAGTCAGACCCACCTCTTCCCATGGACACCTTTAGTCAGTCCCACGTCTTTCCATGGACACCTTTAGTCAGACCCACCTCTTCCCATGGGCACCTTTTGTCAGACCCACCTCTTCCCATGGACACCTTTAGTCAGACCCACCTCTTCCCATGGACACCTTTAGTCAGACCCACCTCTTCCCATGGACACCTTTAGTGAGACCCACCTCTTCCCATGGACACCTTTAGTCAGACCCACCTCTTCCCATGGACACCTTTAGTCAGACCCACCTCTTCCCATGGACACCTTTAATCAGACCCACCTCTTCCCATGGACACCTTTAGTCAGACCCACCTCTTCCTAAGCACACCTTTAGTCAGACCCACCTCCTCCTACGAACACCTTTAGTCAGACCCACCTCTTCCCATGGACACTTTTAGTCAGACCCACCTCTTCCTACGAACACCTTTAATCAGACCCACCTCTTTCCATGGACACCTTTAGTCAGTCCCACCTCTTCCCATGGGCAATTTAGTCAGACCCACCTCTTCCCGTGGACACCTTTAGTCAGACTCACCTCTTCCCATGGACAATTTAGTCAGATCCACCTCTTCCCATGGACACTTTATTCAGACCCACAGCTTCCCATGGACACCTTTAGTCAGACCCACCTCTTCCCGTGGACACCTTTAGTCAGACTCACCTCTTCCCATGGACAATTTAGTCAGATCCACCTCTTCCCATGGACACTTTATTCAGACCCACAGCTTCCCATGGACACCTTTAGTCAGACCCACCTCTTCCCGTGGACACTTTTGTCAGACCCACCTCTTCCTATAGACACCATTAGTCAGACCCACCTCTTCCCATGGACACATTTAATCAGACCCACCTCTTCCCATGGACACCTTTAGTCAGACCCACCTCTTCCCATGAACACCTTTAGTCAGACCCACCTCTTCCCATGGGCAATTCAGTCAGACCCACCTCTTCCCGTGGACACCTATAGTCAGACACACCTTCTCCCATGGACACTTCAGTCAGACCCACCTCTTCCTATGGACACCTTTAGTCAGTCCCACGTCTTCCCATGGAAACCTTTAGTCAGACCCACCTCTTCCCATGGAGACCTTTAGTCAGACCCACGTCTTCCCATGGACACCTTTAGTCCGACCCACTTCTTCCCATGGACACCTTTAGTCAGTCCCACGTCTTCCCATGGACACCTTTAGTCAGAGCCACCTCTTTCTTTGGGCACCTTTAGTCAGACCCACCTCTTCCCATGGGCACCTTTAGTCAGACCCACCTCTTCCCATGAACAGCTTTAGTCAGACCCACCTCTTCCCACGGACACCTTTAGTCAGACTCACCTCTTCCCGTGGACACCTTTAGTCAGACTCACCTCTTCCCGAGGACACCTTTAGTCAGACCCACCTCTTCTCATGGACCTTTAGTCAGACCCACCTCTTCCCATGGACACCTTAAGTCAGACCCACTTCTTCCCATGGACCTTTAGTCACACCCACCTCTTCCCGTGGACACCTTTAATCAGACCCAATTCTTCCTATGGACCTTTAGTCAGACCCACCTCTTCCCATGGACACCTTTATTCAGTCCCACCTCTTCCCATGGACACTTTTAGTCAGACCCACCTCTTTCTATGGACACCTTTAGTCAGACCCACCTCTTCCCATGAACACATATAGTTAGACACACCGCTTCCCATGGACACCTTTAGTCACTCCCACCTCTTCCCATGGGCTCCTTTAGTCAGACCCACCTCTTCCCATGGACACCTTTAGTCAGTCCCACCTCTTCCTATGGACACCTTTAGTCATACCCTCCTCTTCCCATGGACACTTTCGTCAGACCCACCTCTTCCCATGGACACTTTAGTCATACCCCCCTCTTCCCATGGACACTTTAGTCAGACCCACCTCTTCCCATGGGCACCTTTAGTCAGACCCACCTCTTCCCATGGGCACCTTTAGGTAGACCCACCTCTTCCCATGGACACCTTTAGTCAGACCCACCTCTTCCCATGGACACCTTTAGTCAGACCTACCTCTTCCCATGGGCACCTTTAGTCAGCCCCACTCCTTCCCATGGACACCTTTAATCAGACCCACCTCTTCCCATGGACACCTTTAGTCAGACCCACCTCTTCCTACGAACACCTTCAATCAGACCCACCTCTTCCCATGGGCACCTTTAGTCAGACCCACCTCTTCCCATGGACAACTATAGTCAGACCCACCTCTTCCCATGGACCCCTTTAGTCAGACCCACCTCTTCCCATGAACACCTTTAATCAGACCCACCTCTTCCCATGGAGACCTTTAGTCAGACCCACCTCTTCCCATGGACACCTTTAGTCAGACCCACCTCTTCCCATGGATACTTTAGTCAGACCCATCTCTTCCCATGGACACCTTTAGTCAGTCCCACCTCTTCCCATGGACACCTATAGTCAGACCCACCTCTTCCTATGGACACCTTCAGTCAGACCCACCTCTTCCCATGGACACTTTTAGTCAGACCCACCTCTTCCCATAGACACATTTAGTCAGACCCACCTCTTCTTATGGACAAATTTAGTCAGATCCACCTCTTCCCCTGGACACATTTAGTCAGACCCACCTCTTCCCATGGACACATTTAGTCAGACCCACCTCTTCCCATGGAGACCTTTAGTCAGACCCACCTCTTCCCATATAGACCTTTAGTCAGACCCACCTCTTCCCATGAACACTTTAGTAAGACCCACCTCTTCCCATGGACACCTGTAGTCAGACCCACCTCTTCCCATATAGACCTTTAGTCAGACCCACCTGTTCCCATGGTTACATTTAGTCAGACCCACCTCTTCCCATGGACAACTTTAGTCAGTCCCACGTCTTCCCATGGACACCTTTAGTCAGACCCACCTCTTCCCATGGGCACCTTTAGTCAGACCCACCTCTTCCCATGGACATCTTTAGTCAGACCCACCTCTTCCTACGAATACATTCAATCAGACCCACCTCTTCCCATGGGCACCTTTAGTCAGACCCACCTCTTCCCATGGACACCTATAGTCAGACCCACCTCTTCCCATGGACCCCTTTAGTAAGACCCACCTCTTCCCATGATTACCTTTAATCAGACCCATCTCTTCCCATGGACACCTTTAGTCAGTCCCACCTCTTCCCATGGACACCTATAGTCAGACCCACCTCTTCCTATGGACACCTTCAGTCAGACTTACCTCTTCCAATGGACACTTTTAGTCAGACCCACCTCTTCCCATGGACACATTTAGTCAGACCCACCTCTTCCCATGGACACATTTAGTCATATCCACCTCTTCCCATGGACACATTTAGTCAGACCCACCTCTTCCCATGGACACATTTAGTCAGACCCACCTCTTCCCATGAAACACCTTTAGTCAGACCCACCTCTTCCCATGGAGACCTTTAGTCAGACCCACCTCTTCCCATGGAGACCTTTAGTCAGACCCACCTCTTCCCATATAGACCTTTAGTCAGACCCACCTCTTCCCATGAACACTTTAGTAAGACCCACCTCTTCCCATGGACACCTATAGTCAGACCCACCTCTTCCCATATAGACCTTTAGTCAGACAAACCTCTTCCCATGGCTACATTTAGTCAGACCCACCTCTTCCCATGGACACCTTTAGTCAGACCCACCTCTTCGTACGAACACCTACAATCAGACCCATCTCTTCCCATGGGCACCTTTAGTCAGACCCACATCTTCCCATGGACACCTATAGTCAGACCCACCTCTTCCCATGGACCCCTTTAGTACGACCCACCTCTTCCCATGGCTACATTTAGTCAGACCCACCTCTTCCCATGGACAACTTTAGTCAGTTTCACGTCTTTCCATGGACACCTTTAGTCAGACCCACCTCTTCCCATGGGCACCTTTAGTCAGACCCACCTCTTCCCATGGACACCTTTAGTCAGACCCACCTCTTCCTACGAACACCTTCAATCAGACCCACCTCTTCCCATGGGCACCTTTAGTCAGACCCACCTCTTCCCATGGACACCTATAGTCAGACCCACCTCTTCCCATGGACCCCTTTAGTAAGACCCACCTCTTCCCATGATTACCTTTAATCAGACCCATCTCTTCCCATGGACACCTTTAGTCAGTCCCACCTCTTCCCATGGACACCTATAGTCAGACCCACCTCTTCCTATGGACACCTTCAGTCAGACTTACCTCTTCCAATGGACACTTTTAGTCAGACCCACCTCTTCCCATGGACACATTTAGTCAGACCCACCTCTTCCCATGGACACATTTAGTCAGATCCACCTCTTCCCATGGACACATTTAGTCAGACCCACCTCTTCCCATGGACACATTTAGTCAGACCCACCTCTTCCCATGAAACACCTTTAGTCAGACCCACCTCTTCCCATGGAGACCTTTAGTCAGACCCACCTCTTCCCATGGAGACCTTTAGTCAGACCCACCTCTTCCCATATAGACCTTTAGTCAGACCCACCTCTTCCCATGAACACTTTAGTAAGACCCACCTCTTCCCATGGACACCTATAGTCAGACCCACCTCTTCTCATATAGACCTTTAGTCAGACAAACCTCTTCCCATGGCTACATTTAGTCAGACCCACCTCTTCCCATGGACAACTTTAGTCAGTCCCACGTCTTCCCATGGACACCTTTAGTCAGACCCACCTCTTCCCATGGGCACCTTTAGTCAGGCCCACCTCTTCCAATGGACACCTTTAGTCAGACCCACCTCTTCCCATGGAAACTTTAGTAAGACCCACCTCTTCCCATGGGCACATTTTGTCAGACCCACCTCTTCCCATGGACACCTTTAGTCAGTCCCACTTCTTCCCATGGACACCTATAGTCAGACCCACCTCTTCCTATGGACACCTTCAGTCAGACTTACCTCTTCCAATGGACACTTTTAGTCAGACCCACCTCTTCCCATGGACACATTTAGTCAGACCCAACTCTTCCCATGGACACCTTCAGTCAGACTTACCTCTTCCAATGGACACATTTAGTCAGACCCACCTCTTCCCATGGAGACCTTTAGTCAGACCCACCTCTTCCCATATAGACCTTTAGTCAGACCCAACTCTTCCCATGAACACTTTAGTAAGACCCACCTCTTCCCATGGACACCTATAGTCAGACCCACCTCTTCCCATATAGACCTTTAGTCAGACCCACCTCTTCCCATTGCTACATTTAGTCAGACCTACCTCTTCCCATGGACAACTTTAGTCAGTCCCACGTCTTCCCATGGACACCTTTAGTCAGACCCACCTCTTCCCATGGGCACCTTTAGTCAGACCCACCTCTTCCCATGGACACCTTTAGTCAGACCCACCTCTTCCTACGAACACCTTCAATCAGACCCACCTCTTCCCATGGGCACCTTTAGTCAGACCCACCTCTTCTCATGGACACCTATAGTCAGACCCACCTATTCCCATGGACCCCTTTAGTAAGACCCACCTCTTCTCATGATTACCTTTAATCAGACCCATCTCTTCCCATGGACACCTTTAGTCAGTCCCACCTCTTCCCATGGACACCTATAGTCAGACCCACCTCTTCCTATGGACACCTTCAGTCAGACTTACCTCTTCCAATGGACACTTTTAGTCAGACCCACCTCTTCCCATGGACACATTTAGTCAGACCCACCTCTTCCCATGGACACATTTAGTCAGATCCACCTCTTCCCATGGACACATTTAGTCAGACCCACCTCTTCCCATGGACACATTTAGTCAGACCCACCTCTTCCCATGAAACACCTTTAGTCAGACCCACCTCTTCCCATGGAGACCTTTAGTCAGACCCACCTCTTCCCATATAGACCTTTAGTCAGACAAACCTCTTCCCATGGCTACATTTAGTCAGACCCACCTCTTCCCATGGACAACTTTAGTCAGTCCCACGTCTTCCCATGGACACCTTTAGTCAGACCCACCTCTTCCCATGGGCACCTTTAGTCAGGCCCACCTCTTCCCATGGACACCTTTAGTCAGACCCACCTCTTCCCATGGACACTTTAGTAAGACCCACCTCTTCCCATGGGCACCTTTTGTCAGACCCACCTCTTCCCATGGACACCTTTAGTCAGTCCCAGTTCTTCCCATGGGCACCTTTTGTCAGACCCACCTCTTCCCATGGACACCTTTAGTCAGTCCCACCTCTTCCCATGGACACCTATAGTCAGACCCACCTCTTCCTATGGACACCTTCAGTCAGACTTACCTCTTCCCATGGACATATTTAGTCAGACCCACCTCTTCCCATGGACACATTTAGTCAGATCCACCTCTTCCCATGGACACATTTAGTCAGACCCACCTCTTCCCATGGACACATTTAGTCATACCCACCTCTTCCCATGGACCTTTAGCCAGACCCACCTCTTCCCGTGGACACCTTTAGTCAGACCCACCTCTTCCCATGGGCACTTTAATCAGACCCACCTCTTCCCATGGACACTTTAGTCAGACCCACCTGTTTCCATGGACACTTTAGTCAGACCCACCTCTTCCCTTGGACACTTTAGTCAGACCCACCTCATCCCTTGGACACCTATAGTCAGACCCACCTCTTCCCAAGGACACCTTTAGTCAGACCCACCTCTTCCCATGGACACCTTTAGTCAGACCCACCTCTTCCCATGGACACCTTTAGTCAGACCCACCTCTTCCCATGGACACCTATAGTCAGACAAACCTCTTCCCATGGATATTTTAGTCAGACCCATCTCTTCCCATGGACACCTTTAGTCAGTCCCACCTCCTCTAATGGACACCTATAGTCAGACCCACCTCTTCGTATGGACACCTTCAGTCAGACCCACCTCTTCCCATGGACACTTTTAGTCAGACCCACCTCTTCCCATGGGCACTTTTAGTCAGACCCACCTCTTCCCATTGACACATTCAGTCAGACCCACCTCTTCCCATGGACACATTTAGTCAGACCCACCTCTTCCCATGGACACATTTAGTCAGACCCACCTCTTCCCATGGACACATTTAGTCAGACCCACCTCTTCCCATGGACACCTTTAGTCAGACCCACCTCTTTCTATGAAACACCTTTAGTCAGACCCACCTCTTCCCATGGGCACCTTTAGTCAGACCCACCTCTTCCCATGGGCACCTTTAGTCAGAACCACTTCTTTCCATGGACACCTTTAGTCAGACCCACCTGTTCCTGTGGACACCTTTAGTCAGTTCCATGTCTTCCCATTTACACCTTTAGTCAGACCCACCTCTTCCCATGGACACATTTAGTCAGACCCACCTCTTCCCATGGACACATTTAGTCAGACCCACCTCTTCCCATGGTCACCTTTAGTCAGACCCACCTCTTCCCATGAAACACCTTTAGTCAGACCCACCTCTTCCTATGGAGACCTTTAGTCAGACCCACCTCTTCCCATGGAGACCTTTAGTCAGACTTACCTCTTCCCATGGACACTTTAGTAAGACCCAACTCTTCCAATGGACACCTTTAGTCAGACCCACGTCTTCCCATGGAGACCTTTAGTCAGACCCACCTCTTCCCATGGACACCTTTAGTCAGACCCACCTCTTCCCATGGACACCTTTAGTCAGTCCCACGTGTTTCCATGGACACCTTTAGTCAGACCCACCTCTTCCCATGGGCACCTTTTGTCAGACCCACCTCTTCCCATGGACACCTTTAGTCAGACCCACCTCTTCCCATGGACACCTTTAGTCAGACCCACCTCTTCCCATGGACACCTTTAGTCAGACCCACCTCTTCCCATGGACACCTTTAGTCAGACCCACCTCTTCCCATGGACACCTTTAATCAGACCCACCTCTTCCCATGGACACCTTTAATCAGACCCACCTCTTCCCATGGGCAATTTAGTCAGACCCACCTCTTCCCGTGGACACCTTTAGTCAGACCCACCTCTTCCCATGGACAATTTAGTCAGATCCACCTCTTCCCATGGACACTTTATTCAGACCCACAGCTTCCCATGGACACCTTTAGTCAGACCCACCTCTTCCCGTGGACACTTTAGTCAGACCCACCTCTTCCTATAGACACCATTAGTCAGACCCACCTCTTCCCATGGACACATTTAATCAGACCCACCTCTTCCCATGGACACCTTTAGTCAGACCCACCTCTTCCCATGAACACCTTTAGTCAGACCCACCTCTTCCCATGGGCAATTCAGTCAGCCCCACCTCTTCCCGTGGACATCTATAGTCAGACACACCTTCTCCCATGGACACTTCAGTCAGACCCACCTCTTCATATGGACACCTTTAGTCAGACCCACCTCTTCCCATGGACACCTTTAGTCAGACCCTCCTCTTCCCATGGACACCTTTAGTCAGTCCCACGTCTTCCCATGGAAACCTTTAGTCAGACCCACCTCTTCCCATGAACACTTTAGTAAGACCCACCTCTTCCCATGGACACCTTTAGTCAGACCCACCTCTTCCCATGGAGACCTTTAGTCAGACCCACCTCTTCCCATGGAGACCTTTAGTCAGACCCACGTCTTCCCATGGACACCTTTAGTCCGACCCACTTTTTCCCATGGACACTTTAGTAAGACCCATCTCTTCCCATGGGCACCTTTAGTCAGACCCACCTCTTCCTATGGAGACCTTTAGTCAGACCCACCTCTTCCCATGGAGACCTTTAGTCAGACTTACCTCTTCCCATGGACACTTTAGTAAGACCCACCTCTTCCAATGGACACCTTTAGTCAGACCCACGTCTTCCCATGGAGACCTTTAGTCAGACCCACCTCTTCCCATGGACACATTTAGTCAGATCCAACTCTTCCCATGGACACCTTCAGTCAGACTTACCTCTTCCAATGGACACATTTAGTCAGACCCACCTCTTCCCATGGAGACCTTTAGTCAGACCCACCTCTTCCCATATAGACCTTTAGTCAGACCCAACTCTTCCCATGAACACTTTAGTAAGACCCACCTCTTCCCATGGACACCTATAGTCAGACCCACCTCTTCCCATATAGACCTTTAGTCAGACCCACCTCTTCCCATTACTACATTTAGTCAGACCCACCTCTTCCCATGGACAACTTTAGTCAGTCCCACGTCTTCCCATGGACACCTTTAGTCAGACCCACCTCTTCCCATGGGCACCTTTAGTCAGACCCTACTCTTCCCATGGACACCTTTAGTCAGACCCACCTCTTCCTACGAACACCTTCAATCAGACCCACCTCTTCCCATGGGCACCTTTAGTCAGACCCACCTCTTCTCATGGACACCTATAGTCAGACCCACGTCTTCCCATGGACCCCTTTAGTAAGACCCACCTCTTCCCATGATTACCTTTAATCAGACCCATCTCTTCCCATGGACACCTTTAGTCAGTCCCACCTCTTCCCATGGACACCTATAGTCAGACCCACCTCTTCCTATGGACACCTTCAGTCAGACTTACCTCTTCCAATGGACACTTTTAGTCAGACCCACCTCTTCCCATGGACACATTTAGTCA
Source organism: Procambarus clarkii (assembly GCF_040958095.1). Classification (NCBI taxonomy): domain Eukaryota; kingdom Metazoa; phylum Arthropoda; class Malacostraca; order Decapoda; family Cambaridae; genus Procambarus; species Procambarus clarkii. The sequence continues at coordinate 4,831,991 of NC_091151.1, forward strand.
GACCCACCTCTTCCCATGGACACATTTAGTCAGATCCACCTCTTCCCATGGACACATTTAGTCAGACCCACCTCTTCCCATGGACACATTTAGTCAGACCCACCTCTTCCCATGAAACACCTTTAGTCAGACCCACCTCTTCCCATGGAGACCTTTAGTCAGACCCACCTCTTCCCATATAGACCTTTAGTCAGACAAACCTCTTCCCATGGCTACATTTAGTCAGACCCACCTCTTCCCATGGACAACTTTAGTCAGTCCCACGTCTTCCCATGGACACCTTTAGTCAGACCCACCTCTTCCCATGGGCACCTTTAGTCAGGCCCACCTCTTCCCATGGACACCTTTAGTCAGACCCACCTCTTCCCATCGACACTTTAGTAAGACCCACCTCTTCCCATGGGCACCTTTTGTCAGACCCACCTCTTCCCATGGACACCTTTAGTCAGTCCCAGTTCTTCCCATGGGCACCTTTTGTCAGACCCACCTCTTCCCATGGACACCTTTAGTCAGTCCCACCTCTTCCCATGGACACCTATAGTCAGACCCACCTCTTCCTATGGACACCTTCAGTCAGACTTACCTCTTCCCATGGACATATTTAGTCAGACCCACCTCTTCCCATGGACACATTTAGTCAGATCCACCTCTTCCCATGGACACATATAGTCAGACCCACCTCTTCCCATGGACACATTTAGTCATACCCACCTCTTCCCATGAAACACCTTTAGTCAGACCCACCTCTTCCCATGGAGACCTTTAGTCAGACCCACCTCTTCCCATGGAGACCTTTAGTCAGACCCACCTCTTCCCATATAGACCTTTAGTCAGACCCACCTCTTCCCATGAACACTTTAGTAAGACCCACCTTTTCCCATGGACACCTATAGTCAGACCCACCTCTTCCCATATAGACCTTTAGTCAGACAAACCTCTTCCCATGGCTACATTTAGTCAGACCCACCTCTTCCCATGGACAACTTTAGTCAGTCCCACGTCTTCCCATGGACACCTTTAGTCAGACCCACCTCTTCCCATGGGCACCTTTAGTCAGGCCCACCTCTTCCCATGGACACCTTTAGTCAGACCCACCTCTTCCCATGGACACTTTAGTAAGACCCACCTCTTCCCATGGGCACCTTTTGTCAGACCCACCTCTTCCCATGGACACCTTTAGTCAGACCCACCTCTTCCCATGGACACATTTAGTCAGACCCACCTCTTCCCATGGACACTTTAGTCAGACCCACCTCTTCCCGTGGACACCTTTAGTCAGACCCACCTCTTCCCATGGACACCTATAGTCAGACCCACCTCTTCCCATGGACCCCTTTAGTAAGACCCACCTCTTCCCATGAACACCTTTAATCAGACCCATCTTTTCCCATGGACACCTTTAGTCAGACCCACCTCTTTCCATGGACCTTTAGTCAGACCCACCTCTTCCCAAGGGCACCTTTAGTCAGACCCACCTCTTCCCATGGACCTTTAGCCAGACCCACCTCTTCCCGTGGACACCTTTAGTCAGACCCACCTCTTCCCATGGGTACTTTAATCAGACCCACCTCTTCCCATGGACACTTTAGTCAGACCCACCTGTTTCCATGGACACTTTAGTCAGACCCACCTCTTCCCTTGGACACTTTAGTCAGACCCACCTCATCCCTTGGACACCTATAGTCAGACCCACCTCTTCCCAAGGACACCTTTAGTCAGACCCACCTCTTCCCATGGACACCTTTAGTCAGACCCACCTCTTCCCATGGACACCTTTAGTCAGACCCACCTCTTCCCATGGACACCTATAGTCAGACAAACCTCTTCCCATGGATATTTTAGTCAGACCCATCTCTTCCCATGGACACCTTTAGTCAGTCCCACCTCCTCTAATGGACACCTATAGTCAGACCCACCTCTTCGTATGGACACCTTCAGTCAGACCCACCTCTTCCTATGGACACTTTTAGTCAGACCCACCTCTTCCCATGGGCACTTTTAGTCAGACCCACCTCTTCCCATTGACACATTTAGTCAGACCCACCTCTTCCCATGGACACATTTAGTCAGACCCACCTCTTCCCATGGACACATTTAGTCAGACCCACCTCTTCCCATGGACACATTTAGTCAGACCCACCTCTTCCCATGGACACCTTTAGTCAGACCCACCTCTTTCTATGAAACACCTTTAGTCAGACCCACCTCTTCCCATGGGCACCTTTAGTCAGACCCACCTCTTCCCATGGGCACCTTTAGTCAGAACCACTTCTTTCCATGGACACCTTCAGTCAGACCCACCTGTTCCTGTGGACACCTTTAGTCAGTTCCACGTCTTCCCATTTACACCTTTAGTCAGACCCACCTCTTCCCATGGACACATTTAGTCAGACCCACCTCTTCCCATGGACACACTTAGTCAGACCCACCTCTTCCCATGGTCACCTTTAGTCAGACCCACCTCTTCCCATGAAACACCTTTAGTCAGACCCACCTCTTCCTATGGAGACCTTTAGTCAGACCCACCTCTTCCCATGGAGACCTTTAGTCAGACTTACCTCTTCCCATGGACACTTTAGTAAGACCCACCTCTTCCAATGGACACCTTTAGTCAGACCCACGTCTTCCCATGGAGACCTTTAGTCAGACCCACCTCTTCCCATGGACACCTTTAGTCAGACCCACCTCTTCCCATGGACACCTTTAGTCAGTCCCACGTGTTTCCATGGACACCTTTAGTCAGACCCACCTCTTCCCATGGGCACCTTTTGTCAGACCCACCTCTTCCCATGGACACCTTTAGTCAGACCCACCTCTTCCCATGGACACCTTTAGTCACACCCACCTCTTACCATGGACACCTTTAGTCAGACCCACCTCTTCCCATGGACACCTTTAGTCAGACCCACCTCTTCCCATGGACACCTTTAGTCAGACCCACCTCTTCCCATGGACACCTTTAATCAGACCCACCTCTTCCCATGGACACCTTTAGTCAGACCCACCTCTTCCTAAGCACACCTTTAGTCAGACCCACCTCCTCCTACGAACACCTTTAGTCAGACCCACCTCTTCCCATGGACACTTTTAGTCAGACCCACCTCTTCCTACGAACACCTTTAATCAGACCCACCTCTTTCCATGGACACCTTTAGTCAGTCCCACCTCTTCCCATGGGCAATTTAGTCAGACCCACCTCTTCCCGTGGACACCTTTAGTCAGACCCACCTCTTCCCATGGACAATTTAGTCAGATCCACCTCTTCCCATGGACACTTTATTCAGACCCACAGCTTCCCATGGACACCTTTAGTCAGACCCACCTCTTCCCGTGGACACTTTAGTCAGAACCACCTCTTCCTATAGACACCATTAGTCAGACCCACCTCTTCCCATGGACACATTTAATCAGACCCACCTCTTCCCATGGACACCTTTAGTCAGACCCACCTCTTTCCATGAACACCTTTAGTCAGACCCACCTCTTCCCATGGGCAATTCAGTCAGCCCCACCTCTTCCCGTGGACACCTATAGTCAGACACACCTTCTCCCATGGACACTTCAGTCAGACCCACCTCTTCCTATGGACACCTTTAGTCAGACCCACCTCTTCCCATGGACACCTTTAGTCAGACCCTCCTCTTCCCATGGACACCTTTAGTCAGTCCCACGTCTTCCCATGGAAACCTTTAGTCAGACCCACCTCTTCCCATGAACACTTTAGTAAGACCCACCTCTTCCCATGGACACCTTTAGTCAGACCCACCTCTTCCCATGGAGACCTTTAGTCAGACTTACCTCTTCCCATGGACACTTTAGTAAGACCCACCTCTTCCAATGGACACCTTTAGTCAGACCCACGTCTTCCCATGGAGACCTTTAGTCAGACCCACCTCTTCCCATGGACACCTTTAGTCAGACCCACGTCTTCCCATGGACACCTTTAGTCCGACCCACTTCTTCCCATGGACACTTTAGTAAGACCCATCTCTTCCCATGGGCACCTTTAGTCAGACCCACCTCTTCCTATGGAGACATTTAGTCAGACCCACCTCTTCCAATGGAGACCTTTAGTCAGACTTACCTCTTCCCATGGACACTTTAGTAAGACCCACCTCTTCCAATGGACACCTTTAGTCAGACCCACGTCTTCCCATGGAGACCTTTAGTCAGACCCACCTCTTCCCATGGACACCTTTAGTCAGACCCACCTCTTCCCATGGACACATTTAGTCATACCCACCTCTTCCCATGAAACACTTTTAGTCAGACCCACCTCTTCCCATGGAGACCTTTAGTCAGACCCACCTCTTCCCATGGAGACCTTTAGTCAGACCCACCTCTTCCCAAATAGACCTTTAGTCAGACCCACCTCTTCCCATGAACACTTTAGTAAGACCCACCTCTTCCCATGGACACCTATAGTCAGACCCACCTCTTCCCATATAGACCTTTAGTCAGACAAACCTCTTCCCATGGCTACATTTAGTCAGACCCACCTCTTCCCATGGACAACTTTAGTCAGTCCCACGTCTTCCCATGGACACCTTTAGTCAGACCCACCTCTTCCCATGGGCACCTTTAGTCAGGCCCACCTCTTCCCATGGACACCTTTAGTCAGACCCACCTCTTCCCATGGACACATTTAATCAGACCCACCTCTTCCCATGGACACCTTTAGTCAGACCCACCTCTTCCCATGAACACCTTTAGTCAGACCCACCTCTTCCCATGGGCAATTCAGTCAGCCCCACCTCTTCCCGTGGACACCTATAGTCAGACACACCTTCTCCCATGGACACTTCAGTCAGACCCACCTCTTCCTATGGACACCTTTAGTCAGACCCACCTCTTCCCATGGACACCTTTAGTCAGACCCTCCTCTTCCCATGGACACCTTTAGTCAGTCCCACGTCTTCCCATGGAAACCTTTAGTCAGACCCACCTCTTCCCATGAACACTTTAGTAAGACCCACCTCTTCCCATGGACACCTTTAGTCAGACCCACCTCTTCCCATGGAGACCTTTAGTCAGACTTACCTATTCCCATGGACACTTTAGTAAGACCCACCTCTTCCAATGGACACCTTTAGTCAGACCCACGTCTTCCCATGGAGACCTTTAGTCAGACCCACCTCTTCCCATGGACACCTTTAGTCAGACCCACGTCTTCCCATGGACACCTTTAGTCCGACCCACTTCTTCCCATGGACACTTTAGTAAGACCCATCTCTTCCCATGGGCACCTTTAGTCAGACCCACCTCTTCCTATGGAGACCTTTAGTCAGACCCACCTCTTCCCATGGAGACCTTTAGTCAGACTTACCTCTTCCCATGGACACTTTAGTAAGACCCACCTCTTCCAATGGACACCTTTAGTCAGACCCACGTCTTCCCATGGAGACCTTTAGTCAGACC